>NC_091996.1:92960897-93044021 GCF_044704955.1 Pristiophorus japonicus
CCCCTCTCTCTCTCTCCCTCTCTCTCTCTCTCTCTCCCCCCCTCTCTCTCTCTCCCCCATTCCCCTCTCTCCCCCCTCTCCCCATCTCTCTCTCCCCCTCCCCCTCTCCCTCCCCCCTCTCTCTTTCTCCCCCCCTCCCCCCCTCTCTCTCCCCCCCGCTCTCTCTCCCCCCGCTCTCTCTCCCCCCTCTCTCTCCCTCTCTTCCCCCTCTCTCTCTCCCCTCTCCCCCCAGTCTCTCTCCCCCTCTCTCTCTCTCTCTCTCCCCTCTCTCTCTGCCCCGCTCCCCCCTCTCCTCCATCCGCTCCCCTCTCTCTCTCCCCCACTCCCCTCTCTCTCTCCCCCGCTCCTCTCCCTATCCCCCCCTCTCTCTCTCCCTCTCCCCCCCTCTCCCCCCACTCCCCTCTCTCTCCCCACTCCTCCCCCTCTCTCTCACTCCCCTCTCTCTGCCCCACTCCCCCCTTTCTCTCCCCCACTCCCCCCTCTCTCTCCCCCACTCCCCTCTCTCTCCCCCACTCTCCCTCTCTCTCCCCCACTCCCCGCTCTCTACCCCACTCCCCTCTCTCTCCCCCACTCCCCCCCCACTCCTCCACTCCCCTCTCTCTCCCCCACTCCCCTCTCTCCCTCACCCCCTCTCTTTCTCCCCCACTCCCCACCCCCACTCCCCCCTCTCTCCCCCACTCCCCTCTCTCCCCCACCCCCTCTCTCTCTCCCCCACTCCCCACCCCCACTCCCCCACTCCTCCCTCTCTCCCCCTCTTCCCTCTCTCTCCCCCACTCCCCACCCCCACTCCCCCACTCCTCCCTCTCTTCCCCACTCCCCTCTCTCTCCCCCACTCCTCCCTCTCTCCCCTCTCTCTCCCCCACTCCCCCCTCACTTCTCCCCCCCTCCCCTCTCTCTCTCTCACTCCCCTCTCTCTCCCCCACTCCCCGCTTTCTCTCCCCCACTCCCCCCTCTCTCTCCCCCACTCCCCCCTCTCTCTCCCCCACTCCCCTCAGTTACCCCCCTCTCCCCCGAGTTCCCCCTCGCCCGCCCCGCTCACTCACTGATGATGTAGTAGTCGCGGTTTCGCCGGAACTCCAGGCCCCAGAGGTTGGGGCTGAACTCCTGGAACTTGATGGTGAAGCGGGTGTTGTGGTCGGGCTTGTCGCAGGTCAGCAGTATGGTGGGGCTCATCACTGTGTCACAGCGCTCGGCCTGCTCCCGGGTCACAAGGTAGAGCCGGTAATACTCGTAGTCCTCCGTGGAGTGCGCGCCCCGGGGCACTGACTGCGGGCAGATCAGGTCGATACGATCCCCGATCTGAGGGTACAGCACGTAACCCTTGGCATCCTGGAACCTGCAACAGAGACACAGCCCGGTGAGATCACAGGCACGCACCGCACCCCGGCACTCACCAACCCCGGGCTCACCACCCGTTTCAATCACCGCCAATATTCATCCGCATTCTCCTCTCAGTACTGAGGGAGCGCCGCACTGCGCTGTCGGAGGGGCAGTACTGAGGGAGCACCGCACTGTTGGAGGGGCAGTACTGAGGGAGCACCGCACTGTTGGAGGGGCGGTACTGAGGGAGCGCCGCACTGTCGGATGGGCAGTACTGAGGGAGCGCCGTACTGCGCTGTCGGAGGGGCAGTACTGAGGGAGTGCCGCACTGTCGGAGGGGCAGTACTGAGGGAGCGCCGTACTGCGCTGACGGAGAGGCAGTACTGAGGGAGTGCCGCACTGTCGGAGGGGCAGTACTGAGGGAGCGCCATACTGCGCTGTCGGAGGGGCAGTACTGAGGGAGCGCCGCACTGCGCTGTCGGAGGGGAGGTACTGAGGGAGTGCCGCACTGTCGGAGGGGCAGTACTGAGGGAGCACCGCACTGTCGGAGGGGCAGTACTGAGGGAGCGCCGCACTGTCGGAGGGGCGGTACTGAGGGAGCGCCGTACTGCGCTGTCGGAGGGGCAGTACTGAGGGAGTGCCGCACTGTCGGAGGGGCAGTACTGAGGGAGCGCTGCACTGTCGGAGGGGCAGTACTGAGGGAGCGCCGTACTGCGCTGACGGAGGGGCAGTACTGAGGGAGTGCCGCACTGTCGGAGGGGCAGTACTGAGGGAGCGCCATACTGCGCTGTCGGAGAGGCAGTACTGAGGGAGCGCCATACTGCGCTGTCGGAGGGGCAGTACTGAGGGAGCGCCGTACTGCGCTGACGGAGCGGTAGTACTGAGGGAGATGCCTAAGGCTGTGACCTCTTGTGCAAGCCAAGACAGCACGTGTCGGCAGGATATTCAACCAGGTGAGCCATCAGCTGGGCCATTATAAGCTGTCGGATTCTGAAAGCAATGAATCGAAGACCTGGGAATCGCTTGAACCTGGTGTGGGAATTCTGCGACTAACAGCACTCTCAATTGTTCCCTCCCCTCGACAGGAGAACGAAAAAGTGATTTTGCCAAAGCAGGTTCCCCTCCCCCCCACTTCCCCCACACCCCCCCCATGAGTGGACTGCCCCTTTAAGCATTCCGATACAGCTGCCACCGCCCCTTTAAGAGAAGGAACCAGGAATGTCAGTCCGCCTTTGTATCGGTGTTGGTTCCTCCCACCTTGACATAACCTCTGGGACTCCAGCCGTGCCCGGGGTGTCAAAGGTGAAGGGTCAGCGTGAACTCCCTGCCCCCGCGCTGAAAGAGAGCAAGGTGGGGAGGGAGGGGGGGGGGGAAAGGGTTAATGCCCGCCTGCCTTTGTCCCCCTCGCTCCCAGCCGTGGAGAGGATTGAACACAGAGCGGGGGGAGGGCGGGAACAGGTGCAAGGGTCAGGGGGCGACATGCACATCGCTAAAGGGGGCTGCACAATTTGCCGTTGTTCATCTCTCCCTTCCCCCTCTCCGGCCCCTCGGGACCCCTAGCCCTGGGGGGGTGGACGGAGGTTCCGAGACCACTGCACCCCCACCCCCTCACCCCAACACCGAGGGGAGACCCCCACCTCCCCACCCCGTCCCCCCGAGCCACTCGTCGATGGTAGAGGGTCAGAGACTGGAGACTTGTGGTGGGGGGGGGGGGTGGTGGGGTGGGAAGACACGCATGTCTATAACCCTCCGGGGCCCCACACCATCAATAGTGCGCGAGCCCGGGCAAGAGATTGCCGGCGAGCTATTCGACTGTGAGAGGCGGAGCCCGATCATTTCCGGCATTGAACAAGGGACCCACTGCTCTAGACAGACGGACCCGCATTTCTATAGCACCGTTCACCATCTCAGGACGTCGCAAAGCTCCCCACAGCCAATAGTCACTGTTGTATTGTGGGAAACACGGCAGCCAATTTGCGCACAGCAAGCTCCCACACACAGCAATGTGATAATGACCCAGATAATCTGTTTGAGTGATGTTGGTTGAGGGATAAATATTGGCCCCAGGACACCGGGGAGAACTCCCCTGCTCTTCTTCCAATAGTGGCCGTGGGATCTTTTACATCCATTTGAGTACAGTGCGGCGCTCCCTCAGTACTGCCCCTCTGACAGTGCGGCGCTCCCTCAGTACTGCCCCTCCGACAGTGCGGCACTCCCTCAGTACTGCCCCTCCGACAGTGCGGCGCTCCCTCAGGACTGCCCCTCCGACAGTGCGGCACTCCCTCAGTACTGCCCCTCCGACAGTGCGGCACTCCCTCAGGACTGCCCCTCCGACAGTGCGGCACTCCCTCAGTACTGCCCCTCCGACAGTGCGGCACTCCCTCAGTACTGCCCCTCCGACAGTGCGGCACTCCCTCAGTACTGCCCCTCCGAAAGTGCGGCGCTCCCTCAGTACCGCCCCTCCGACAGTGCAGCACTCCCTCAGTACTGCCCCTCTGACAGAGCGGTGCTCCCTCAGCACTGCCCCTCCGACAGTGCGGCGCTCCCTCAGCACTGCCCCTCCGACAGTGCGGCACCACTTTGCCCTCTGACCCCGTCCCGGCCTAGCCAACAGGCTCCGAGCCGCTCCTCCTATACCCAGCGAGTTCCCGCGCGCCCGGCCTAAATTACAGACACTTATGACTAATAAAAGCCGCCTGTGTTTCCTTGTAAAGGGAGAGCTCATTAAGCATGCAAATCACCGCTAGCTAATGGCGGTGTTCCAGTATTATGCATGCATTATTGCACGGCGGGCACCTAATGAGGTAACATTGCCACGGCAACGGGCCAACGGCCTAGGGAACAGGCTCGACATGACGTTCCACACGGTCACGCCCGCTAGATTCTGCCCTTGGAACTCTTAAAGGCACATCGTCTTCGGGAGAACCCTTCGCCCGACATGTTGTACGGGGAAAGGGTGGGAGGGGGAGGGTTTATCAGGGTGAAACCCGGAGGTGTGACGTCAAGGGGCCAATTCGTGGGCCGGGCACAGTAGGTCTGTCACCCCCCCCAAATAAAGCAAGCCTCGCATTTCTCTAGCGCCTTTCACCCCCTCGGTACGTCGCAAAGCGAGTTACAGCCAATGAAGTACTTTTGGAGTGTGGTCACTGTTGTATTGTGGGAAACATGGCAGCCAATTGGCGCACAGCAAGCTCCCACACACAGCAATGTGATAATGACCCGGATAATCTGTTTTAGTGATGTTGGTTGAGGGATAAATATTGGCCCCAGGACACCGGGGAGAACTCCCCTGCTCTTCAACAACTTGCATTTAGATAGCGCCTTTAACGTAGTCAAACGTCCCAAGCACTGGTACAAGACAAAACAGATAGATTTGACACTGAGCCACATAAGGAGAAATTAGCGCAGGTGAGCAAAAGCTCGATCAAAGAGGTCGGTTTTAAGGAGCATCAAAGGAGGAGAGAGGCGGAGAGGTTTAGCGAGGGAGTTCCAGAGCTTGGGGCCCAGGCAACAGAAGGCACGGCCACCGATGGTGGAGCGATTATAATCAGGGATGCTCAGGAGGGCAGAATTAGAGGAGCGCAGACATCTCGGGGGGTTGTGGGGCTGGAGGAGATTACAGAGATAGGGAGGGGGCGAGGGCCATGGAGGGATTTGTAAACAAGGATGAGAATTTTGAAATGGAGGCGTTGCTTAACCGGGAGCCAATGTAGGTCAGCGAGCACAGGGGGTGATGGGTGAGCGGGACTCGGTGCGAGTTAGGACATCGGGCAGCGAGCACAGGGGGTAATGGGTGAGCGGGACTCGGTGTGAGTTTGGACACGGGTCGGCGAGCACAGGGGGTGATGGGTGAGCGGGACTCGGTGTGAGTTTGGACACGGGTCGGCGAGCACAGGGGGTGATGGGTGAGCGGGACTCGGGGGATAGTGCTGGACAGACTAATGGGACTCAAGGTGGACAAGTCCCCTGGTCCTGATGAAATGCATCCCAGGGTATTAAAAGGGATGGTTGAAGTTATAGCCGATGCATTCGTTATAATCTACCAAAATTCTCTGGACTCTGGGGAGGTACCAGCGGAGTGGAAAGCAGCTAATGTAATGCCTCTGTTTAAAAAAGGGGGCATACAAAAGGCAGGTAACTATAGGCCGGTTAGTTTAACATCTGTAGTGGGGAAAATGCTTGAAACTATCATTAAGGAAGAAATAGCGGGACATCTAGATAGGAATAGTGCAATCAAGCAGACGCAGCATGGATTCATGAAGGGGAAATCATGTTTAACTAATTTACTGGAATTCTTTGAGGATATAATGAGCATGGTGGATAGAGGTGTACCGATGGATGTGGTGTATTTAGATTTCCAAAAGGCATTCGATAAGGTGCCACACAAAAGGTTACTGCAGAAGATAGAGGTACGCGGAGTCAATGGAAATGTATTAGCATGGATAGAGAATTGGCTGGCTAACAGAAAGCAGAGAGTCGGGATAAATGGGTCCTTTTCGGGTTGGAAATCGGTGGTTAGTGGTGTGCCACAGGGATCGGTGCTGGGACCACAACTGTTTACAATATACATAGATGACCTGGAAGAGGGGACAGAGTGTAGTGTAACAAAATTTGCAGATGACACTAAGATTAGTGGGAAAGCGGGTTGTGTAGAGGACACAGAGAGGCTGCAAAGAGATTTAGATAGGTTAAGCGAATGGGCTAAGGTTTGGCAGATGGAACACAATGTCGGAAAGTGTGAGGTCATCCACCTTGGGAAAAAAAACAGTAATAGGGAATATTATTTGAATGGGGAGAAATTACAACATGCTGCGGTGCAGAGGGACCTGGGGGTCCTTGTGCATGAATCCCAAAAAGTTAGTTTGCAGGTGCAGCAGGTAATCAGGAAGGTGAATGGAATGTTGGCCTTCATTGCGAGAGGGATGGAGTACAAAAGCAGGGAGGTCCTGCTGCAACTGCATAAGGTATTGGTGAGGCTGCACCTGGAGTACTGCGTGCAGTTTTGGTCACCTTACTTAAGGAAGGATATACTAGCCTTGGAGGGGGTACAGAGACGATTCACTCGGCTGATTCCGGAGATGAGGGGGTTACCTTATGATGATAGATTGAGTAGACTGGGTCTTTACGCGTTGGAGTTCAGAAGGATGAGGGGTGATCTTATAGAAACATTTAAAATCATGAAAGGGATAGACAAGATAGAGGCAGAGAGGTTGTTTCCACTGGTCGGGGAGACTAGAACTAGGGGGCACAGCCTCAAAATACGGGGGAGCCAATTTAAAACCGAGTTGAGAAGGAATTTCTTCTCCCAGAGGGTTGTGAATCTGTGGAATGCTCTGCCCAAGGAAGCAGTTGAGGCTAGCTCATTGAATGTATTCAAGTCACAGATAGATATATTTTTAACCAATAAGGGAATTAAGGGTTACGGGGAGAGGGCGGGTAAGTGGAGCTGAGTCCACGGCCAGATCAGCCATGATCTTGTTGAATGGCGGAGCAGGCTCGAGGGGCTAGATGGCCTACTCCTGTTCCTAATTCTTATGTTCTTATGTTCTTATGACTTGGTGCGAGTTAGGACACGGGGTCAGCAAGCACAGGGGGTGGTGGGGTGAGCGGGACTCGGTGCGAGTTAGGACACGGGGACAACGAGCACAGGGGGTGATGGGTGAGCAGGACTCGGTGCGAGTTAGGACACGGGGTCAGTAAGCACAGGGGGTGATGGGTGAGCGGGACTCGGTGCGAGTTAGGACACGGGGCAGCCGAGTTTTGGATCACCTCTGGTTTACGTCGGGTAGAATGTGGGAGGCCAGCCAGGAGTGCGTTGGAATAGTCAAGTCTGGAGGTAACAAAGGCATGGGTGAGGGCTTCAGCAGCGGATGAGCTGAGGCAGGGGCGGAGGCGGGCGATGTTACGGAGGTGAAAATAGACGGTCTTAGTTATGCTGTGGATATGTGGCCGGAAGCTCATTCCAGGGCCCTCTCGCCCCTCCACGCACCCATCATCATAGTCAGCCCCTCGCAATCAAGGAAGACTTGCTTCCACTCCTAAAGTGAGTCCTCAGGTGGCTGAACAGCCCAATACGGGAGCACAGTCCCTGTCACAGGTGGGACAGACAGAGGCTGAGGGAAGGGGAGGGTGGGACTGGCTTGCCGCACGCTCCTTCCGCTGCCTGCGCTTGGTTTCTGCACGCTCTCGGCGACGAGACTCGAGGTGCTCAGCGCCCTACCGGATGCACTTCCTCCACTTAGGGCGGACTGGTCTTTGGCCCAGGGTACTCCCAGGTGTCGGTGGGGATGTTGCACTTTATCAGGGAGGGCTTTGAGGGTGGTCCCTTGTAACGTTTCCTCTGCCCACCTTGGGCTCGCTTGCCGTGAAGGAGTTCTGAGAGGAACACGCAGCCTGAGTGAGTGGGACACTCAGTGTTACAGGAGGAGGGCCCACACCCCTACAGAGCAGGTAAGTCCCTTCAGGGGAGGTGATCAGGCAGAGCCCATGAAGATTAATCTCCAGGGAGATCTCCATTCAATGGGTCCTCGGAATGAGAGAGGGAGGGAGGGAGGGAGCGTGTGCGCTGAGGTGTATTCTAACAGTCTTCGCAAATCCTGTGGGGCAAGTAAAGGGCCTTGATCCGCTCAATAACCCTGGAGGATCAGTAAATAACCAGCTCGGTTAATGACCACTGACTGTTGGAGGGGAGGGCAGGGGGGAGGGGAGCGAGGAGGAGGTGTAGTGGGCAGCGCACTCACCTGAGTCAGAAGGTTGTGGGTTCGAGTCCCATTCCAGGGATCGAGGCTGACACTCCAGTGCAGTACTGAGGGAGCGCCGCACTGTCGGAGGGGCAGTACTGAGGGAGCACCGCACTGTCGGAGGGGCAGTACTGAGGGAGTGCCGCACTGTCGGAGGGGCAGTACTGATGGAGCGCCGCACTGTCGGAGGGGCAGTACTGAGGGAGCGCCGCACTGTCGGAGGGGCAGTACTGATGGAGCGCCGCACTGTCGGAGGGGCAGTACTGAGGGAGCGCCGCACTGTCGGAGGGGCAGTACTGAGGGAGCGCCGCACTGTCGGAGGGGCAGTACTGAGGGAGCGCCACCCTGTCGGAGGGGCAGTACTGAGGGAGTGCCGCACTGTCGGAGGGGCAGTACTGAGGGAGCCCCGCACTGTCGGAGGGGCAGTACTGAGGGAGCCCCGCACTGTCGGAGGGGCAGTACTGAGGGAGCGCCGCACTGTCGGAGGGGCAGTACTGAGGGAGCACCGCACTGTCGGAGGGGCAGTACTGAGGGAGCCCCGCACTGTCGGAGGGGCAGTACTGAGGGAGCCCCGCACTGTCGGAGGGGCAGTACTGAGGAAGCGCCGCACTGTCGGAGGGGCAGTGCTGAGGGAGCCCCGCACTGTCGGAGGGGCAGTACTGAGGGAGCCCCGCACTGTCGGAGGGGCAGTGCTGAGGGAGCCCCGCACTGTCGGAGGGGCAGTACTGAGGGAGCGCCGCACTGTCGGAGGGGCAGTGCTGAGGGAGCCCCGCACTGTCGGAGGGGCAGTACTGAGGGAGCGCCGCACTGTCGGAGGGGCAGTGCTGAGGGAGAGCCGCACTGTCGGAGGGGCAGTACTGAGGGAGCGCCGCCCTGTCGGAGGGGCAGTACTGAGGGAGCACCGCGCTGTCGGAGAGGCAGTACTGAGAGAGCACCGTGCTGTCGGAGGGGCAGTACTGTGGGAGCACCGCACTGTCGGAGGGGCAGTACTGAGGGAGCACCGCACTGTCGGAGGGGCAGTACTGAGGGAGTGCCGCACTGTCGGAGGGGCAGTACTGATGGAGCGCCGCACTGTCGGAGGGGCAGTACTGAGGGAGCGCCGCACTGTCGGAGGGGCAGTACTGATGGAGCACCGCACTGTCGGAGGGGCAGTACTGAGGGAGAGCCGCACTGTCGGAGGGGCAGTACTGAGGGAGCCCCGCACTGTCGGAGGGGCAGTACTGAGGGAGCCCCGCACTGTCGGAGGGGCAGTACTGAGGGAGCGCCGCACTGTCGGAGGGGCAGTACTGAGGGAGCGCCGCACTGTCGGAGGAGCAGTACTGTGGGAGCCCCGCACTGTCGGAGGGGCAGTACTGAGGGAGCGCCGCACTGTCGGAGGGGCAGTGCTGAGGGAGCCCCGCACTGTCGGAGGGGCAGTACTGAGGGAGCCCCGCACTGTCGGAGGGGCAGTGCTGAGGGAGCCCCGCACTGTCGGCGGGGCAGTACTGAGGGAGCGCCGCACTGTCGGAGGGGCAGTGCTGAGGGAGCCCCGCACTGTCGGAGGGGCAGTACTGAGGGAGCGCCGCACTGTCGGAGGGGCAGTGCTGAGGGAGAGCCGCACTGTCGGAGGGGCAGTACTGAGGGAGCGCCGCCCTGTCGGAGGGGCAGTACTGAGGGAGCACCGCGCTGTCGGAGAGGCAGTACTGAGAGAGCACCGTGCTGTCGGAGGGGCAGTACTGAGGGAGCACCGCGCTGTCGGAGGGGCAGTACGGAGGGAGCGCCGCACTGTCAGAGGGGCAGTACTGAGGGAGCGCCGCACTGTCGGAGGGGCAGTACTGAGGGAGTGCTGCACTGTCGGAGGAGCAGTACTGAGGGAGCGCCGCCCTGTCGGAGGGGCAATACTGAGGGAGCACCGTGCTGTCGGAGGGGCAGTACTGAGGGAGCACCGCACTGTCAGAGGGGCAGTACGGAGGGAGCGCCGCACTGTCAGAGGGGCAGTACGGAGGGAGCGCCGCACTATCGGAGGGGCAGTACTGAGGGAGTGCCGCACTGTCGGAGGGGCAGTACTGAGGGAGCGCCGCCCTGTCGGAGGGGCAGTACTGAGGGAGCGCCGCACTGTCGGAGGGGCAGTACTGAGGGAGCGCCGCACTGTCGGAGGGGCAGTACTGAAGAATCGCCGTACTGTCGGAGGGGCAGTACTGAGGGAGCGCCGCACTGTCGGAGGGGCAGTACTGAGTGAGCGCCGTACTGTCGGAGGGGCAGTACTGAGGGAGAGCCGCACTGTCGGAGGGGCAGTACTGAGGGAGCGCCGCCCTGTCGGAGGGGCAGTACTGAGGGTGCACTGCACTGTCGGAGGGGCAGTACAGAGGGAGCGCCGCACTGTCAGAGGGGCAGTACTGAGGGAACGCCGCACTGTCAGAGGGGCAGTACGGAGGGAGCGCCGCACTGTCAGAGGGGCAGTACTGAGGGAGTGTTGCACTGTCAGAGGGGCAGTACGGAGGGAGCGCCGCACTGTCAGAGGGGCAGTACGGAGGGGTGGTAGTGAGGCACTGGGGGTGCGGTACAGAGCTGTATCCGGGCCGTTCCTTGCCCTGTGAGGAGGGTAGCAGGCCTGGGCCTCCCTGGGCCGGCCTCACACGCCCTCCCCAGACCGGTCACTGTGCCAGGCTGGTTAATTGTACAGGCCCCGCACCCTATCAGTAAATCGGCCGACGGGAAAGGCTGGGAACGGAGCAGTCAGGCAGTGCGGGCGAGGCAGGACGCGTCAGCGGCCAGTGACCACGGCACACAGATCCAACAAGGCGCATTTACATAGCGCCTTTAACGTGGTGAAACGCCCCGAGGTGCTTCACAGCAGCATTACGAGATTAAACAATTTGATACCGAGCCCTGTAAGGAGAAATTAGCGCAGCTGACCAAAAGCCTGGTCACAGAGTTCGGTTTTAAGGAGCGTCTTGAAGGAGGAAAGAGAGATAGAGGTTTCAAATAAAGACTTGCGTTTATATAGCGCCTTTCATGACCACCCGACATCTCAAAGTGTTTTACAGTCAATGAAGTACTTTTGAAGTGTAGCCACTGTTGCATTGTGGGAAACACGGCAGCCAATTTGCGCACAGCAAGCTCCCACACACAGCGATGTGATAATGACCCAGATCATCTGTTTTGGTGATGTTGGTTGATGGATAAATATTGGCCCCAGGACACCGGGGAGAACTCCCCTGCTCTTCTTTGAAATAGTGCCCCGGGATCCTTTACATCCACCTGAGAGAGAGCAGATGGGGCCTCGGTTTAACGTCTGATCCGAAAGACGACACCTCCGACAGTGCGGCGCTCCCTCAGTACTGCCCCTCCGACAGTGCGGCTCTCCCTCAGTACTGCCCCTCCGACAGTGCGGCACTCCCTCAGTACTGCCCCTCCGACAGTGCGGCTCTCCCTCAGTACTGCCGCTCCGACAGTGCGGCACTCCCTCAGTACTGCCCCTCCGACAGTGCAGCTCTCCCTCAGTACTGCCCCTCCGACAGTGCGGCGCTCCCTCAGTACTACCCCTCCAACAGTGCGGCGCTCCCTCAGTACTGCCCCTCCGACAGTGCGGTGCTCCCTCAGTACTGCCCCTCCGACAGTGCGGCGCTCCCTCAGTACTACCCCTCCGACAGTGCGGCTCTCCCTCAGTACTGCCCCTCCGACAGTGCGGCGCTCCCTCAGTACTGCCCCTCCGACAGTGCGGCGCTCCCTCAGTACTGCCCCTCCGACAGTGCGGCGCTCCCTCAGTACTGCACCAGGAGTTTCGGCCTGGATTTATGCGCTCAAGTTCCTGGAGTGGGGTCTAAAGCGTTTGAAACTTCCGGTGGTCGTGAAAGGCGCTATTGAAATGCAAGTCTTTTTTTTTGCTGTGTGCGGGAGCTTGCTGTGCGCAAATCGGCTGTCGCGGTTCCCACATTACAACAGTGACCGCACTTCAAAAAATAAAACTGGGTGTGAGGAGGATGTGACAGGCGCTGTAGGAACAGGAGTCTTCCTTTGTAATGGAGCCCGAAGGTTGACCATGTTTGTACAACGCTCCCCTGGGCAGGGATTGGGTGCAAGTGTTGAGCCAGGAATATAATCGATTTAACAGCTCCCTCGGACTGCCGGACAAACAGGTGATGGCATTCCCTAACATTGTCCCGAGTAGCGGGTTCTCAACCCTGTCAAAAAAACTTTATTTGCGAATAATGGAAATTTTAAAACCGTCACACGCTAGCGAGCACTGCGCGTTAGCAAACAGCGTCCGCAGGAATACGCCTGGGGAAAGGCGATTAGCATCGATAAATGGTCTCGACCTCTGTCCCAACGTATCTCCAGTCTCTGGTGGGCCTCGAACACACGACCTTCTAGACTCAGAGGCGAGAGTGCTACCTGTAATGTATTTCCACCTCCGTAACATCGCCCGTCTCCGCCCCCTGCCTCAGCTCATCCGCTGCTGAAGCCCTCACCCGTGCCTTTGTTACCTCCAGACTTGACTATTCCAGCGCACTCCTGGCTGGCCTCCCACATTCTACCCGACGTAAACTAGAGGTGATCCAAAACTCGGCTGCCCCGTGTCCTAGAAACATAGAAACATAGAAAATAGGTGCAGGAGTAGGCCATTCGGCCCTTCTAGCATGCAACTTCAGTACCCCATTCCTGCTTTCTCGCCATACCCCTTGATCCCCCTAGTAGTAAGGACTTCATCTAACTCCCTTTTGAATATATTTAGTGAATTGGCCTCAACAACTTTCTGTGGTAGAGAATTCCACAGGTTCACCACTCTCTGGGTGAAGAAGTTTCTCCTCATCTCGGTCCTAAATGGCTTACCCCTTATCCTTAGACTGTGACCCCTGGTTCTGGACTTCCCCAACATTGGGAACATTCTTCCTGCATCTAACCTGTCTAACCCCGTCAGAATTTTAAACGTTTCTATGAGGTCCCCTCTCATTCTTCTGAACTCCAGTGAATACAAGCCCAGTTGATCCAGTCCTTCTTGATAGGTCAGTCCGGCCATCCCGGGAATCAGTCTGGTGAACCTTCGCTGCACTCCCTCAATAGCCAGAATGTCCTTCCTCATGTTACTACATTTAATTCCCTCGTCTAAATCATTAATGTACAGTGTAAACAGCTGGGGCCCCAGCACAGAACCTTGCGGTACCCCACTAGTCACTGCCTGCCATTCTGAAAAGTACCCATTTACTCCTACTCTTTGCTTCCTGTCTGACAACCAGTTCTTAATCCATGTCATCACACTACCCCCAATCCCATGTGCTTTAACTTTGCACATTAATCTCTTGTGTGGGACCTTGTCGAAAGCCTTCTGAAAGTCCAAATATACCACATCAACTGGTTCTCCCTTGTCCACTCTACTGGAAACATCCTCAAAAAATTCTAGAAGATTTGTCAAGCATGATTTCCCTTTCACAAATCCATGCTGACTTGGACCTATCATGTCACCTCTTTCCAAATGCGCTGCTATGACATCCTTAATAATTGATTCCATCATCTTACCCACTACCGATGTCAGACTAACCGGTTTATAATTCCCTGTTTTCTCTCTCCCTCCTTTTTTAAAAAGTGGGGTTACATTGGCTACCCTCCACTCCATAGGAACTGATCCAGAGTCAATGGAATGTTGGAAAATGACTGTCAATGCATCCGCTATTTCCAAGGCCACCTCCTTAAGTACTCTGGGATGCAGTCCATCAGACCCTGGGGATTTATCGGCCTTCAATCCCATTAATTTCCCCAACACAATTTCCCGACTAAAAAGATTTCCCTCAGTTCCTCCTCCTTACTAGACCCTCTGACCCCTCTTATATCCGGAAGGTTGTTAGTGTCCTCCTTAGTGAATACCGAACCAAAGTACTTGTTCAATTGGTCCGCCATTTCTTTGGTGTCCTAACTCGCACCCAGTCCCGCTCACCCATCACTCCCTGTGCTCGCTGACCTACATTGGCTCCCGGTTAAGCAACGCCTCCATTTCAAAATTCTCATCCTGGTTTACAAATCCCTCCATGACCCTCGCCTCTCCCTATCTCTGTAATCTCCTCCAGCCCCACAACACCCCCAGATCTCTGCGCTCCTCTAATTCTGCCCTCCTGATTATAATCGCTCCACCATCGGTGGCCGTGCCTTCTGTTGCCTGGGCCCCAAGCTCTGGAACTCCCTCCCTAAACCTCTCCGCCGCTCTCTCCTCCTTCATGACACTCCTTAAAACCGACCTCTTTGACCCAGCCAATATCTCCTTGTGCGGCATGGTGGTAAATTTTGTCTGATAATCGCTCCTGTGAAGCACCTTGGGACGTTTTACGAGTTTAAAGGCACTATATAAATGCCAGTTGTTGTAGTTACACAGCTGGTAAATTAACTGAAGACTATTGGCTCCGTCAGAGAACAATTTCAACAAAAGTTTACAGCCAAAAGCCACCCTCAACAATAACAGCCACAGGCGTCCCACAACCATCGCCCGAACGACCTTTGCTCGAGGCCTAGCGCGTTTCCGTGCCGATACAAAGCCTGACTCACAGCTCGGACTTCCCAGGGAGTTCTCCTGGAAGCTGGAACATGGAAGGGACACGGGCCAAACTGTCCCCAGATGTGGGGAGGGTCCGGGGAGCAGTTCCACACACTCCAGAAACACCCACAGCCGGCTCGAACAGCCGCTTGTTCCCCTCCCCCGCCGTGCCCCCGTGAGGGGGCCTTTGAACAGCCGACAGTTTTTATTAAAACCCAATTTGTTTCCTCTCCCGCCAGTACTGCTCGCAAAATCCCCCTCCCCAGAAAACATAGCCACACACGTCAGCATCTGGATTACACGCAGTCACCCAGATTACGTGCCAAAGAATCGCCCATTCAGCCCCTCGAGTATGTCACACAGGAACAGGAGGAAGCCCATTCAGCCCCTCGAGCCTGTTACACAGGAACAGGAGGAGGCCCATTCAGCCCCTCGAGTATGTCACACAGGAACAGGAGGAGGCCCATTCAGCCCCTCGAGCCTGTTACACAGGAATAGGAGGAGGCCCATTCAGCCCCTCGAGCCTGTTACACAGGAACAGGAGGAGGCCCATTCAGCCCCTCGAGCATGTTACACAGGAACAGGAGGAGGCCTATTCAGCCCCTCGAGCCTGTTACACAGGAACAGGAGGAGGCCCATTCAGCCCCTCGAGCCTGTTACACAGGAACAGGAGGCCCATTCAGCCCCTCGAGCATGTTACACAAGAACAGGAGGAGGCCCATTCAGCCCCTCGAGCCTGTTACACAGGAACAGGAGGAGGCCCATTCAGCCCCTCGAGTCTGTTACACAGGAACAGGAGGAGGCCCATTCAGCCCCTCGAGCCTGTTACACAGGAACAGGAGGAGGCCCATTCAGCCCCTCGAGCCTGTTACACAGGAACAGGAGGAGGCCCATTCAGCCCCTCGAGCCTGTTACACAAGAACAGGAGGAGGCCCATTCAGCCCCTCGAGCCTGTTACACAGGAACAGGAGGAGGCCCATTCAGCCCCTCGAGCCTGGTACACAGGAACAGGAGGAGGCCCATTCAGCCCCTCGAGCCTGTTACACAGGAACAGGAGGAGGCCCATTCAGCCCCTCGAGCCTGTTACACAGGAACAGGAGGAGGCCCATTCAGCCCCTCGAGCCTGTTACACAGGAACAGGAGGAGGCCCATTCAGCCCCTCGAGCATGTTACACAAGAACAGGAGGAGGCCTATTCAGCCCCTCGAGCCTGTTACACAGGAACAGGAGGAGGCCCATTCAGCCCCTCGAGCCTGTTACACAGGAACAGGAGGCCCATTCAGCCCCTCGAGCATGTTACACAAGAACAGGAGGAGGCCCATTCAGCCCCTCGAGCCTGTTACACAGGAACAGGAGGAGGCCCATTCAGCCCCTCGAGTCTGTTACACAGGAACAGGAGGAGGCCCATTCAGCCCCTCGAGCCTGTTACACAGGAACAGGAGGAGGCCCATTCAGCCCCTCGAGCCTGTTACACAGGAACAGGAGGAGGCCCATTCAGCCCCTCGAGCCTGTTACACAAGAACAGGAGGAGGCCCATTCAGCCCCTCGAGCCTGTTACACAGGAACAGGAGGAGGCCCATTCAGCCCCTCGAGCCTGGTACACAGGAACAGGAGGAGGCCCATTCAGCCCCTCGAGCCTGTTACACAGGAACAGGAGGAGGCCCATTCAGCCCCTCGAGCCTGTTACACAGGAACAGGAGGAGGCCCATTCAGCCCCTCGAGCCTGTTACACAGGAACAGGAGGAGGCCCATTCAGCCCCTCGAGCATGTTACACAAGAACAGGAGGAGGCCCATTCAGCCCCTCGAGCCTGTTCCGTCACTCAATCAGATCATGGCTGATCTGTATCTAATCTACATCTACCCGCCTTGGTTCTGTAACCATTAAAACCCAACAAAAATCTTTCAATCTGGGTTTTGAAAACTACAGTTGAACCCCGACCTCAACAGCTTTTTGGGGGAGAGAAAACACAACGTCAGTTTCCATGTACACGCTGATGACACCCAGCTCTACCTCCCCACCACTTCTCCCGACCCCCCACAATCTCTAAATTGTCAGACTGCTTGTCCGACATCCAGTTCCGGATGAGCAGAAATGTTCTCCAATTGAATATTGGGAAGACTGAAGACATTGTTTTCGGTCCCCGTCACAAACTCCGTTCCCCAGCCCCCGACTCCCTCCCTTCTCCCCAACTCCTGTCTGAGGCTGAACCAGACTGTTCGCAACCTTGGTGTCGTATTTGACCCTGAAATGAGCTTCCGGCCACATATCCCGCAGCATAACTAAACCCGCCTATTTCCCACCTCCGTAACATCGCCCGTCTCCGCCCCTGCCTCAGCTCATCCGCTGCTGAAACCCTCATCCGTGCCTTTGTTACCTCCAGACTTGACTATTCCAACGCACTCCTGGCTGGCCTCCCACATTCCACCCGACGTAAACTAGAGGTGATCCAAAACTCGGCTGTCCCCGTATCCTAACTCGCACCGAGTCCCGCTCACCCATCACCCCCTGCGCTCACTGCCCCGTGTCCTAACTCGCACCGAGTCCCGCTCACCCATCACCCCCTGTGCTCGCTGCCCTGTGTCCTAACTTGCACCGAGTCCCGCTCACCCATCACCCCCTGTGCTCGCTGCCCCGTGTCCTAACTCGCACCGAGTCCCGCTCACCCATCACCCCCTGTGCTCGCTGCCCTGTGTCCTAACTTGCACTGAGTCCCGCTCACCCATCACCCCCTGTGCCCAGTGTCCTAACTCGCACCGAGTCCCGCTCACCCATCACCCCCTGTGCTCGCAGACCTACATTGGCTCCCGGTCTGGCAAAGCCTTGATTTCAAAATTGTCATCCTTGTTTACAAACCCTCTCCATGACCCTCGCCCCTCCCTATCTCTGTAACCTCCTCCAGCCCCTACACCCCTCCCTATCTCTGTAACCTCCTCCAGCCCAACAACCCTCCCGAGATATCTGCGCTCCTCTAATTCTGCCCTCCTGAGCATCCCTGATTATAATCGCTCCACCATCGGCGGCCGTGCCTTCTGTTGCCTGGGCCCCAAGCTCTGGAACGCCCTCCCTATACCTCTCCGCCCCTCTCTCCTCCTTTAGGACGGTCCTTAACAGTAGTGATTACACTTCAAAATGGCTTAATGGGCTGTGAAGCACTTCAGGACGTCTGGTGGTTGTGAAAGGCACTGTATAAATGCACGTCTTTATTTCGTTACCTCTTTGACCCAGCTTTTGGTCACCTGCCCTAATTTCTCCTTGTGCGGCTAGGTGTGAAATTTGTGCATCTGATAACACGCCTGTGACGCACCCTGGGACGTTAAAGGTGCTATATAAATGCAGCTGATTTTTGCAAGCGTTCCAGATTCCCTTTGTGTGAAGACGTGCTTCCTGACATCACCTGTGACTGGCCTGGCTCTAATTTTAAGGCTCTACCCACTTGTTCTGGACTGCCCCCACCCCAGAAGAAAGGATTTCTCGCTCTCTCTATCCATCCCCATTTGTAAGGAGCCTGGATTCGGACGCAGGCTAAGGGACAGGATGCTGGGGTGGGAGTGGGCCGGGACACTGTGGGATGAGTGTGGGGACGAGACAGTGATGGAGTGAGCTGTGTGTAAGTCGGGGCCCAGCTTGTGTGAGCTGGCCAGCTGCCATCCCATTGTCTACAAGATGGATTCTTTCCCCCGGATTTTAATATGTTCCTCCCTAATCGCGCGGCTTGTGGACAGAGCCTCCCTTGGTCTGTTTTATACATCTGAGCCGCCAGGCACAGCTCTCGCTCTCTCGCTGTGGTTTAATGATGGATGTTATTGTTAATTCCGACACAGCCCTCGGACCCCAGGGAGCTCGCCACACGCTGGCGGGAAACCAGAATTCTGGCAACGACAGCTGCGGTGTGTCACCTCGGAGAGAACCTAGCCCCGAGCTTCCCTCCTCCCCCCCCGAGCGCCGCACTGTCGGAGGGGCAGTGCTGAGGGAGTGCCGCACTGTCGGAGGGGCAGTGCTGAGGGAGCGCCGCACTGTCGAAGGGGCAGTACTGAGGGAGCGCCGCACTGTCGGAGGGGCAGTACTGAGGGAGCGCCGCACTGTCGGAGGAGCGGTACTGAGGGAGTGCCGCACTGTCGGAGGGGCGGTACTGAGGGAGTGCCGCACTGTCGGAGGGGCGTTACTGAGGGAGTGCCGCACTGTCGGAGGGGCAGTACTGAGGGAGCGCCGCACTGTCGGAGGGGCGGTACTGAGGGAGCGCCGCACTGTCGGAGGGCAGTACTGAGGGAGTGCCGCACTGTCGGAGGGGCAGTACTGAGGGAGCGCCGCACTGTCGAAGGACAGTACTGAGGGAGTGCCGCACTGTCGGAGGGGCAGTACTGAGGGAGCGCCGTATTGCGCTGTTGGAGGGGCAGTACTGAGGGAGGGCCGCACTGTCGGAGGGGCAGTACTGAGGGAGCGCCGTATTGCGCTGTTGGAGGGGCAGTACTGAGGGAGCGCCGCACTGTCGGAGGGGCAGTATTGAGGGAGCGCCGCACTGTCGGAGGGGCAGTACTCAGGGAGCGTCGCACTGTCGGAGGGGCAGTACTGAGAGAGTACCGCACTGTCGGAGGGGCGGTCTTTCAGTGTGCTGAATGGGCCTCCTCCTGTTCCTGTGTAACAGGCTCGAGGGGCTGAATGGGCCTCCTCCTGTTCCTGTGTAACAAGCTTGCGGGGCTGAATGGGCCTCCTCCTGTTCCTGTGTAACAGGCCCGAGGGACTGAATGGGCCTCCTCCTGTTCCTGTGTAACAGGCTCGAGGGGCTGAATGGGCCTCCTCCTGTTCCTGTGTAACAGGCTCGAGGGGCTGAATGGGCCTCCTCCTGTTCCTGTGTAACAGGCTCGAGGGGCTGAATGGGCCTCCTCCTGTTCCTGTGTAACTGGCTCAAGGGGCTGAATGGGCCCCCTCCTGTTCCTGTGTAACAGGCTCGCGGGGCTGAATGGGCCTCCTCCTGTTCCTGTGTAACAGGCCCGAGGGACTGAATGGGCCTCCTCCTGTTCCTGTGTAACAGGCCCGAGGGGCTGAATGGGCCTCCTCCTGTTCCTGTGTAACAGGCTCGAGGGGCTGAATGGGCCTCCTCCTGTTCCTGTGTAACAGGCTCGAGGGGCTGAATGGGCCTCCTCCTGTTCCTGTGTAACAGGCTCGAGGGGCTGAATGGGCCTCCTCCTGTTCCTGTGTAACAGGCTCGAGGGGCTGAATGGGCCTCCTCCTGTTCCTGTGTAACAGGCTCGAGGGGCTGAATGGGCCTCCTCCTGTTCCTGTGTATGAGTGAATCTGTGGAATTCTCTGCCTCAGAGAGCTGTGGAGGCTGGATCATTGAATGTATTTAAGGCAGAGATAGACAGATTTTTGAACGATAAGGGAGTGAAGGGTTATGGGGAGCGGGTGGGAAAGTGGAGTTGAGGTGGAAGATCAGCCACGATCTCATTGAATGGCGGAGCAGGCTCGAGGGGCCGAATGGCCGACTCCTGCTCCTATTTCTTATGTTCTTATTGGGGCAGACCGGAAATCAAAACCAGGACCGCCCTGCTCGGTGTTGGCCTGGGACAGGCCTGGGATTTAATCGGGCCTCTCCTGCTCGGTGTTGGCCCGGCTACGAGTGGATAAACTCGGTCAGCCACCTCTCGGCTCTCCCCTGTATCCAAAACCCAAGAATTACGTTCGCTGGGACTGCGGGGCGGCTGACGCTCGTGGTCATGTCGTGCACGGCCCCCTGGGAGTTTGCCTCGGTGACGGGGACAATCGGGAGGAGAGGGCTGGTGAGCGGGCCTCGGTGACATTGGCTGGGCTGCGGAGGGAGCTGCAATCTGACCCCAGGCCCTCCAGCAGCAATGACGGCGTTTCTCTCTCTCTCTCTCTCTCTCACACACTCGGCAGGGACTGACCGATCTGGCCGGGACCGGCAGGGGCTGAGAGGACTCTCCCGGCCCATCCACGACCAATGGGAGCGAGGAGCGCTCAGCTCCGGAGGTGCAGGAGGAGCGAGCGCGCGAGCGAGCGAGAGAGAGAGAGAAATAATTATCCGCCCCCCCGAGTCACTGCATCGCATGCTCCATTAAAGCTCCTTAGTGGAGGTGAGCAGCAGGGTGACCGTACCTGACCCGTGCCAAAACACACACACACACACAGACAGACAGTCAGGCACACACACATACACACACACACACACACACAGACAGACAGTCAGACACACACACACACACACACAGACACACACACACACAGACACAGACACACACACACACACACACAGACAGTCAGACACACACATACACACCCACACACACACACACAGACACAGACACCCACACACACAGACAGACAGTCAGACACACACAGACAGACCCACACACACACACAGACACACACACACAGACAGTCAGACACACACAGACACACCCACACACACACACACACACACACAGACACACACACACACACAGACAGTCAGACACACACACACACAGTCAGACACACCCAGGCACACCCACACACACACACACAGACAGACACACACACATACACACACAGACAGTCAGACATACCCACACACACACACACACACACACAGACAGACACACACACACACACAGACAGAGTCAGACACACACAGACACACCCACACACACACACACACAGACAGTCACACACACACACACACACACACAGACACAGACAGTCAGACACACACACACACAGACAGACAGTCAGACACACACAGACACACACACACACAGACACACACACAGAAACACAGACACACACACAGACACAGACAGACAGTCAGACACACACACCCACACACACACCCACACCGACAAACCCACACACACAGAGACACACCCTCACACCCCCACACCCACACACACAGACACACACACCCCCCCACACACCCACACACACACAGACACACACACACACACCCACACACACACAGACAGAGTCAGACACACACACACAGACAATCAGACACACACACACCCACACCGACACACACAGACACACCCACACACACAGAGACACACACACCCCCCCACACACACACACCCCCAAACCCACAGACAGACACACACAGACACACACACACACACAGACAGGCACACACACACCCCAACACACACACACACACACAGACACACACACACACACACACAGACTGTTCCTTCCCTGAGGTATTGCCAACAAGTGTCCTGCTAATCTCCCGCTGGGCTGAGAAGCAGCATTTCACGGTGTTCTTAACGGGGAGCTATCAAAAACTGCGAATTCTCGCCTGCCATCCAATGAACGTCTACAAAAGGAACGTGTATTTAGATAGCACCTTTCACCTCCTCAGGACGTCTCAAAGCCCCTCACAGCCAAGGAAGTTCTTTTGGAGTGTGGTCACTGTTGTAATGTGGGAAACGCGGCAGCCGATTTGCGCACAGCAAGCTCCCACACACAGCAATGTGATAATGACCAGATCATCTGTTTTCGTGATGTTGGTTGAGGGATAAATATTGGCCCCAGGACACCGGGGAGAACTCCCCTGCTCTTCTTCCAATAGTGGCCACGGGATCTTTTACATCCAGCTGAGAGAGCAGACGGGGCCTCGGTTTAACGTCTCATCTGAAAGACGGCCCCTCCGACAGTACAGCGCTCCCTCAGTACTGACCCCTCCGACACTCCCTCAGCACGGCCCCTCCGACAGCGCAGTATGGCGCTCCCTCAGCACGGCCCCTCCGACAGCGCAGTACGGCGCTCCCTCAGTACCGCCCCTCCGACAGCGCAGTACGGCGCTCCCTCAGTACTGCCCCTCCGACAGCGCAGTATGGCGCTCCCTCAGCACTGCCCCTCCAATGGCACGGCGCTCCCTCAGTACTGCCCCTCCGACAGCGCAGTACGGCGCTCCCTCAGCACGGCCCCTCCGACAGCGCAGTATGGCGCTCCCTCAGCACTGCCCCTCCAATGGCACGGCGCTCCCTCAGTACTGCGTAAAACAAAAATGACTCCCCCTCTCCCCTCTGCCAATTCCGTTGCCAATTATCTATGTCGAGTTACCGACACAAATGCCGCTTGAAACAGTTGCTCCCTATCTACTCAATCAAAACCCCTCCGAACGTGTTGGAAATATTTTCCGTTTATGCGTCGACGGGGGCGGAGGGGGGGGAACGGGACGGTGGGGGAAGGAATAAAATAAATTGCGCTGGACTTGCACAAACCAGCCGGTTCCCTCCCCACCCGCAGCTCGCGAAGGTCCCGTTTGACCCTGTCCCTTTAAGAATGGTTGTTGTTAAACAGGGGACTGACACGAAGGAGGCTGGGGCTGGGAGAAGATGAGCAAGAGTCAGTGACCAACACCGCTCCAGCTGCACAGTCCCAACTCCCATCCCGACATTCGCAGGACGAAATCTCCGAGAATTCCCAACATCCCCCGCGGCGTATCGCCGGCAAGGCCGAGACCGAGGCTCGGGAACAGCTAAACACCCGCTGGAAGTTTGCACGATGAATTATTTTCATTTCCATCCCGCCCGCACAAAATCTCCGCGAATGTTCCCAGGGATAACCGGCAGCGCGCGGGGAAATGGGCTGGGATCAACCTCACTCTGTCACACGCTTGTCCGGGAACTCTGCCCAGCTCTCTCACAAAGCTAGACCCCCCCCCCCCACCGGCCTGCCCCCCGTCAACTTATTCCTAGAGATTTCAACAATAAATTCACGGGCACACCCGGTAATCTAGAAGTACAGAGAGTGCGCGGGCTGGAGCTGGGCAGGCTCAAGGGACTGCGTGGCCGACTGTTGCTCCAATTTCTGATGTCCTTAAGTCAGCCGTGGCTCAAGTGCTGCGCTCTCTCTCTCTCTCGCCTCCGAGTCAGAAGGCCGTGGGTTCAAGTCCCACTCCAGGAACTTGCGCACGTAAACCCAGCCAATGCAGTACTGAGGGAGCGCCGTGCTGCGCTGTCGGAGGGGCAGTACTGAGGGAGCGCCGTGCTGCGCTGTCGGAGGGGCAGTACTGAGGGAGCGCCGTACTGCGCTGTCGGAGGGGCAGTACTGAGGGAGCGCTGCACTGTCGGAGGGGCAGTACTGAGGGAGTACCGTACTGCGCTGTCGGAGGGGCAGTACTGAGGGAGCGCCGTACTGCGCTGTCGGAGGGGCAGTGCTGAGGGAGCGCTGCACTGTCGGAGGGGCAGTACTGAGGGAGCGCCGTACTGCGCTGTCGGAGGGGCAGTGCTGAGGGAGCGCCGTACTGCGCTGTCGGAGGGGCAGTGCTGAGGGAGCGCTGCACTGTCGGAGGGGCAGTGCTGAGGGAGCGCCGTACTGCGCTGTCGGAGGGGCAGTGCTGAGGGAGCGCTGCACTGTCGGAGGGGCAGTACTGAGGGAGTGCTGCACTGTGCTGTCGGAGGGGCAGTACTGAGGGAGCGCCGTACTGCGCTGTCGGAGGGGCAGTACTGAGGGAGCGCCGTACTGTGCTGTCGGAGGGGCAGTACTGAGGGAGCGCCGTACTGCGCTGTCGGAGGGGCAGTACTGAGGGAGTACCGTACTGCGCTGTCGGAGGGGCACTACTGAGGGAGTACCGTACTGAGCTGTCGGAGGGGCAGTACGGAGGGAGTACCGTACTGCGCTGTCGGAGGGGTAGTACTGAGGGAGCGCCATACTGCGCTGTCGGAGGGGCAGTACTGAGGGAGTACCGTACTGCGCTGTCGGAGGGGTAGTACTGAGGGAGTGCCGTACTGCGCTGTCGGAGGGGCACTACTGAGGGAGTACCGTACTGCGCTGTCGGAGGGGTAGTACTGAGGGAGCACCGTACTGCGCTGTCGGAGTGGCAGTACTGAGGGAGCGCTGCACTGTCGGAGGGGCAGTACTGAGTGAGCGCCGCACTGTTGGAGGGGCAGTACTGAGGGAGCGCTGCACTGTCGGAGGGGCAGTACTGAGGGAGCACCGCACTGTCAGAGGTGCCGTTTTTCAGATGAGACCTTAAACCGAGGCTCCGTCTGCTCTCTCAGCTGGACGTAAAAGAACCCACGGCCACTATTTGGAAGAAGAGCAGGGGAGTTCTCCCCGGTGTCCTGGGGCCAATATTTATCCCTCAATCAACATCACTAAAACAGATGATCTGGGTCATTATCACATTGCGGTGTGTGGGAGCTTGCTGTGCGCAAATTGGCTGCTGCGTTTCCCACAATACAACAGTGACTACACTCCAAAAGTACTTCATTGGCTGTAAAGCACTTTGGGAAATCCGGTGGTCGTGAAAGGCGCTATATAAATGCAAGTCTTTATTTCTTTTTAGAGCAGAGAAGGTTAAGGGGAGATTTAATCGAGGTGTTCGGAATCACGAGGGGTTTCGATGGAGTAAATAAGGAGAGACTGTTCCCGGGGCAGGAGGGCGGGTAACCAGAGGGACACAGATTGACGATATTCGGCGATGGAACCAGAGGGGGAGATGGGGAGAATGTGTTTACGCAGCGAGTTGTTGTGATCGGGAACACGCTGCCTGAAAGGGCAGTGGGAGCAGATTCAATAGTAACTTTCAAACCGGGAATGGGATAAATACTGGACGGGGAAACATTCACCGGGCTGTGGGGAGAGAGCAGGGGGGAGTGGGACTGATGGGATCGCTCGCTCACAGAGCCGGCACAGGCTCGATGGGCCCAATGACCTCCTCCTGTGTGGTGAGGTTCTGTGATTCTACGTGAATAGATTTGAAGTGAGAGAGACCGGAGGCTTGTGGCGGGCTATTCTGCCCCGGGGGGCATGTCTAACTCAGCACTTTGCAATTACGACACAGCGGCCCGTGAAACAATGTCCGCGGAACCAGCCCCCTCTCCCGCCAACCCCCCCACAATTCGCCCCCTCCCCCGGCCCACCCCACCACCGCTCGCCCCTCCCCCCACCCCCTGCCCAACCCCCACCGCTCGCTCCCTCACCCCTCCCACCCCCTCTCCGCTCGCCCCCTCCCCCCTCCCCCGGCCCACCCCACCACCGCTCGCCCCTCCCCCCACCCCCTGCCCAACCCCCACCGCTCACCCCCTCTCCGCTCGCCCCCTCCCCCCTCCCCCGGCCCACCCCACCACCGCTCGCCCCTCCCCCCACCCCCTGCCCAACCCCCACCGCTCGCCCCCTCCCACCCCCTCTCCGCTCGCCCCCTCCCCCCCACCTCTCGCCCCCTTCCCCCACCCACGTCACCGGGCGCAGACACGGAGAGCCGCGATATGGTGAATCGATGGTTCTGGGATGGTTCCGCGGCAAACCAGCCCCACCCACCCCTTCCCTCGACACCTGTCCGTCTGTCCCACCCCTGTGACAGGGTCTGTGGCTCTCGTATCGGGCTGTTCAGCCACCAGAGGACTCACTTTAGGAGTGGAAGCAAGTGTCCCTCGATTGCGAGCGATTGTCTATAATGATGGTGACTGCACTGCCTGCCACACTGGGCCATGGAGCCTCCGATCCTCTCTTCCCCCACCCTCAACAACCCAACCTAAATCAGGCTGACCCTGAACCAGCTCCACACACTACACCTCACTGCCTGCACCTGCCCCACACTCGCTCCCTCCCCGTCTCCCTCCCTCCCTCTCTCTGTCTCCCTCTCCCATCTCTCCCCCCACCCGTCTCTCCCTCCCTGCCCTGTCTCTCTCTCCCCCTCTCTCTCTCTCTCTCTCTGTCCGTCTCTCCCTCCCTACCCCCCTCTCTCTCTCTCCCTCCCTCCCTCCGTCTCTCCCTCCCTCCCTCTCTCTCTCCCTCCCTCTCCCCTCTCTTTCCCTCCCTCCCTCCCCCCTGTCTCTCTCCCTCCCTCCCTCCGTCTCTCCCTCCCTCCCTCCCTCCGTCTCTCCCTCCCTCCCGCCATCCGTCTCTCCCTCCCTCCCACCCTCCATCTCTCCCTCCCTCCATCCCTTCCTCCCTCTCACCCCCTCTCTCTCTCCCTCCTTCCGTCTCCCCCCCTCTCTCTCTCCCTCACTCTGTCTCTCCCTCCCTCCCTCCGTCTCTCCCCCCCTCTCTCTCTCCCTCCCTCCGTCGCTCCCCCCCTCTCTCTCTCTCTCTATCCCTCCCTCCGCCCCCCTCTCTCCCTCCCTCCCCCTAGCTCTCTCTCTCTCCCTCCCTCCCCCCCTCTCCCTCCCTCCCCCTCTCTCTCTCTCCCTCCCTCTCTCTCTCCCTCCCTCTGTCTCTCCCCCCTCTCTCTCTCTCCCTCCCTCTGTCTCTCCCCCTCTCTCTCTCTCCCTCCCTCTGTCTCTCCCCCCCTCTCTCTCTCTCCCTCCCTCCGTCTCTCCCCCCTCTCTCTCTCTCCCTCCCTCCCTCCGTCTCTCCCCCCCTCTCTCTCTCTCTCCCCCCCTCCCTCCGTCTTTCCCCCCCTCTCTCTCTCTCCCTCCCTCTATCTCCGTCTCTCCCCCCCTCTCTCTCTCTCTCTCCCTCCGTCTCTCCCCCCCCTCTCTCTCTCTCTCTCCCTCAGTCTCTCCCTCCCTCCCTCCCCGACGTGCCACATAGTTCCTGGGAACAAGGCCCTGGCACATGTTTGCGTGCTTACAATGGTCGTTTCCTTTGCTTTCCCCTCCCCCGGCCTCCGCACATCCCTCCTCCCATTCAGCCCCAATCAAAGGCTGTCCATCAGCGGCCTGGGAACAGCAGACATTCAGCTCCGGATCCAACACTCAACCTTAGAGATTTTGAAACAGTTCGACTTGGCAGAAAGGACACTGGAGCTGAAAGGGTTAAATGACGAGGGCAGGTCCCCAGACTGGGTCTTGTGTTCCCTCGAGTGTAGAAGGTTAAGGGGCGATCTAATCGAGGGGTTTAAAGGAGTTGACGGGGGTAGAGAGAGAGAAACTATTCCCTCTGGTGGGGGAGTCCAGAACAAGGGGGGCGTCACCTTAAAATTAGAGCCAGGCCGTTCAGGGTGATGTCAGGAAGCACTTCTTCACACAAAGGGCAGTGGGAATCTGGAACTCTCTCCCCCAAAAAGCTGCTGAGGTCAGGGGTCAATTGGAAATTTCAAAACTGGTCTGCTCTGACCTGTGCTCAGCTCTGTTGGTCCACAATTTCCAAAGAGCATGAATTCAGCAATTTTGGATCCAAACGCTCGTCTCTGAGTTGGAAAGTTCTGGGTTCGAGTCCCACTCCAGGAACTTGAGCACAGAAATCCAGGCCGACACTCCCAGTGCAGTACTGAGGGAGCACCGGACTGTCGGAGGGGCAGTACTGAGGGAGCGCCGCACTGTCGGAGGGGCAATACTGAGGGACCACCGCACTGTCGGAGGGGCAGTACTGAGGGAGCGCCGCACTGTCGGAGGGGCAATACTGAGGGAGCGCCGGACTGTCGGAGGGGCAGTACTGAGGGAGCGCCGCACTGTCGGAGGGGCAATACTGAGGGAGCGCCGCACTGTCGGAGGGGCAGTACTGAGGGAGTGCCGCACTGTCGGAGGGGCAGTACTGAGGGACCACCGCACTGTCGGAGGGGCAGTACTGAGGGAGCGCCGCACTGTCGGAGGGGCAATACTGAGGGAGCGCCGCACTGTCGGAGGGGCAATACTGAGGGAGCGCCGCACTGTCGGAGGGGCAGTACTGAGGGAGTGCCGCACTGTCGGAGGGGCAGTACTGAGGGACCACCGCACTGTCGGAGGGGCAGTACTGAGGGTGCGCCGCACTGTCGGAGGGGCAATACTGAGGGAGCGCCGCACTGTCGGAGGGGCAGTACTGAGGGAGCGCCGCACTGTCGGAGGGGCAGTACTGAGGGAGCGCCGCACTGTCGGAGGGGCAATACTGAAGGAGCGCCGCACTGTCGGAGGGGCGGTACTGAGGGAGCGCCGCACTGTCGGAGGGGCAGTACTGAGGGAGCGCCGCACTGTCGGAGGGGCAGTACTGAGGGAGCGCCGCACTGTCGGAGGGGCAGTGCTGAGGGAGCGCCGCACTGTCGGAGGGGCAGTACTGAGGGAGCGCCGCACTGTCGGAGGGGTAGTACTGAGGGAGCGCGGCACTGTCGGAGGGGCAGTGCTGAGGGAGAGCCGCACTGTCGGAGGGGCAGTGCTGAGGGAGCGCCGCACTGTCGGAGGGGCAGTACTGAGGGAGCGCCGCACTGTCGGAGGGGCAGTACTGAGGGAGCGCCGCACTGTCGGAGGGACAGTACTGAGGGAGCACCGCACTGTCGGAGGGGCAGTACTGAGGGAGCTCCGCACTGTCGGAGGGACATTACTGAGGGAGCACCGCACTGTCGGAGGGGCAGTACTGAGGGAGCGCCGCACTGTCGGAGGGGCAGTACTGAGGGAGCGCCGCACTGTCGGAGGACAAAAAGATCCCATGGCACTATTTTGAAGAGCAGGGGAGTTCTCCCAGGTGTCCTCGGGCCCAATATTTATCTCTGAATCAATATTAAAACAGATGATCTGGGTCATTATCACATTGCTGTGTGTGGGAGCTTGCTGTGCGTAAATTGGCTGCCCACATTACAACAGTGACTACACTCCAGAAAGTACTTCATTGGTTGTAAAGCGTTTTGGGACGTCCGTTGTTGGCGAAAGGTGCTATATAAACGCGAATCTGTCTTTCCAACAGCCCCAGGAAGAGTTAATTGGCACCTAGGCCTGAGCCGCTGAAGGTTCGCGACTTGAAACAATAATAAACAGCCCCCCGTGCTGGGAATGTCAGTGTTTCACAGTAATGCATGGCTCTGTTCAGGATCCGAGCCCCTCCATCACACTGGCCCCACACCGCACCTCACACTAATGGATGGCATGTCACACAGCTCGATTATAAATAAATAAATCTGTCAGAATCAATCTGAGAGACGCCATCAATGTTCCATCAGATCCCATTTCTCCCCCTTTCCTTTAATCTCTCTCTCGCTCACTCTTTCTGACTGCCAACGGACCCTCACTGTGCCTAAACCCTATTCCATTGCAAGTCCCTGCTCATTCTACCCAACCTCGTAGCTAGGTCCAAGGACAGATCCTAGTCTCGGACTATCGGGCGTAGGGGTGGGGGCTCTTGTGTGTAATCTTCCCCCCTCGTAAACTAGAGGTGATCCAAAACTCGGCTGCCCCGTGTCCTAACTCGCACCCAGTCCCGCTCACCCATCACCCCCCTGTGCTCGCTGACCCCGTGTCCTAACTCGCACCCAGTCCCGCTCACCCATCACCCCCTGTGCTCGCTGACCCCGTGTCCTAACTCGCACCCAGTCCCGCTCACCCATCACCCCCTGTGCTCGCTGACCCCGTGTCCTAACTCGCACCGAGTCCCGCTCACCCATCACCCCTGTGCTCGCTGACCCGTGTCCTATCTCGCACCGAGTCCCGCTCACCCATCACCCCCTGTGCTCGCTGATCCATGTCCTAACTCACACCGAGTCCTGCTCACCCATCACCCCCTGTGCTCGCTGACCCCGTGTCCTAACTCGCACCGAGTCCCGCTCACCCATCACCCCCTGTGCTCGCTGCCCCGTGTCCTAACTCGCACCCAGTCCCACTCACCCATCACCCCCTGTGCTCACTGCCCCCGTGTCCTAATTCGCACCGAGTCCCGCTCACCCATCACCCCCTGTGCTCGCTGACCCCGTGTCCTAACTCGCACCGAGTCCCGCTCACCCATCACCCCCTGTGCTCGCTGACCCCGTGTCCTAACTCGCACCGAGTCCCGCTCACCCATCACCCCCTGTGCTCGCTGCCCCGTGTCCTAACTCGCACCCAGTCCCGCTCACCCATCACCCCCTGTGCTCACTGCCCCCGTGTCCTAATTCGCACCGAGTCCCGCTCACCCATCACCCCCTGTGCTCGCTGACCCCGTGTCCTAACTCGCACCGAGTCCCGCTCACCCATCACCCCCTGTGCTCGCTGACCCCGTGTCCTAACTCGCACTGAGTCCCGCTCACCCATCACCCCCTGTGCTCGCTGCCCCGTGTCCTAACTCGCACCCAGTCCCGCTCACCCATCACCCCCTGTGCTCACTGCCCCCGTGTCCTAATTCGCACCGAGTCCCGCTCACCCATCACCCACTGTGCTCGCTGACCCATGTCCTAACTCACACCTAGTCCCGCTCACCCATCACCCCCTGTGCTCGCTGCCCCGTGTCCTAACTCACACCGAGTCCCGCTCACCCATCACCCCCTGTGCTCGCTGCCCCGTGTCCTAACTCGCACCGAGTCCCGCTCACCCATCACCCCCTGTGCTCGCTGCCCCGTGTCCTAACTCGCACCCAGTCCCGCTCACCCATCACCCCCTGTGCTCGCTGCCCCGTGTCCTAACTCGCACCGAGTCCCGCTCACCCATCACCCCCTGTGCTCGCTGCCCCGTGTCCTAACTCGCACCGAGTCCCGCTCACCCATCACCCCCTGTGCTCGCTGACCTACGTTGGCTCCTGGTTAAGCAACCCCTCGATTTCATAATTCTCATCCTGGTTTACAAATCCCTCCATGGCCCTCGCCCCTCCCTATCTCTGTAATCTCCTCCAGCCTCACAACCCCCCCAGATATCTGCGCTCCTCTAACTCTGCCCTCCTGAGCATCCCTGATTATAATCGCTCCACCATCGGTGGCCGTGCCTTCTGTTGCCTGGGCCCCAAGCTCTGAAACTCCCTCCCTAAACCTCTCCGCCTCTCTCTCCTCCTTCGAGATGCTCCTTAAAACCGACCTCTTTGACCCAGCTTTTGGTCACCTGCCCTAATTTCTCCTTATGCGGCTCGTGTCAAATTTTATCGCACAACACTCCCTGCGAAGCGCCTTGAGACGTTTCACTATGTTACAGGCGCTATATAAATACAGGTTGTTGTTGTAGACGTTGAACGATAAGGGAATCGAGGGATATGGGGATCGGGCGGGGAAGTGGAGTTGAGGTCGAAGATCAGCCGTGATCTCATTGGATGGCGGAGCGGGCTCGAGGGGCTGAATTCCCGCTTGTAACGTCGCGAGCGACAGAGGAAACGTCGCCGGGCTGTGGCAGCGAGGGTCACGGCAGGCGATTAAGTCGAGGCGAGGCAGCACTGTCCCTTTAAATGCGGATCAGCGACCGTTCCCTCCCCCACTCCAGCCAGACCCAGCTGTGTAATAACCATTTCACCGAGAGGGAAATAAATCTCCATGGCAACCCTGTACATCTGCGATTTGTACCTTTATTTATTTAGGTTACAACTGCGAGCTGTGACCGTCAGAGAGTTGGCGCAGGTCGGAATCTTTATCGGAGCGGGCAGCCCTCGGGACAGCTCGAGGAGCCATGGGCGCTCGCGGGGTCCTCCGATGGCAGGGCAGGGGTCGCGCCCTCTCAGACCCATGGCGGGCGGAGGGGAGGGGCTGGGCAGGGGAGGAAAGCCCCCTGCGACTGTCTCTGCCTCACCACGGCCCGATGGCGATCCGCCAAGAGGGTCCTCGCCGGAGCGTCTCCTCCCAACGCCCGCCCGGCCCCGCCCACACACGCCCAGTCCCCCGCCCGGCCCCGCCCACAGCCCCCCGTCTGGCCCCGCCCACTCGCGCACGGCCCCGCCCACATGCGGGCAGTCCCCGCCCAGCCCCGCCCACACGCGTACGGCCACGCCCACACGCGCCCAGTTCCCCCGTCCGGCCCCGCCCACAGTCCCCCTTCTGGCCCCGCCCAAACGCGCCCGGCCCCGCCCATACGCGTCCAGTCCCCGCCTGGCCCCGCCCACACGCACCCGGTCCCCGCCCACGCCCAATCCCATCTAACGCCGACTGTGGGCAAGAACCAACAAAGGTTTCCAAGATAGCGCATTAATCACGGCAACTTCAGCACCACAGCACACCAGGAATTAGGGTATACATCGCTCTCGACCCAACTGATTAGAAAACCCCTTCCCATTCACTCAGTCAGTCCTGCCCCTCCGACAGCGCAGTACGGCGCTCCCTCAGTACTGCCCCTCCGACAGTGCGGCGCTCCCTCAGTACTGCCCCTCCGACAGCGCAGTACGGCGCTCCCTCAGTACTGCCCCTCCCACAGTGCGGCGCTCCCTCAGTACTGCCCCTCCCACAGTGCGGCGCTCCCTCAGTACTGCCCCTCCCACAGTGCGGCGCTCCCTCAGTACTGCCCCTCCGACAGCGCAGTACGGCGCTCCCTCAGTACTGCCCCTCCGACAGTGCGGCGCTCCCTCAGTACTGCCCCTCCGACAGCGTGGCGCTCCCTCAGTACTGCCCCTCCGACAGTGCGGCACTCCCTCAATACTGCCCCTCCGACAGCGCAGTGCGTCCCTCCCTCAGTACTGCCCCTCCGACAGCGCAGTGCGTCCCTCCCTCAGTACTGCCCCTCCCACAGTGCGGCGCTCCCTCAGTACTGCCCCTCCGACAGTGCGGCGCTCCCTCAGTACTGCCCCTCCGACAGCGCGGCGCTCCCTCAGTACCGGCCCTCCGACAGTGCGGCGCTCCCTCAGTACTGCCCCTCCCACAGTGCGGCGCTCCCTCAGTACTGCCCCTCCGACAGCGCAGTACGGCGCTCCCTCAGTACTGCCCCTCCGACAGCGCGGCGCTCCCTCAGTACTGCCCCTCCGACAGCGCGGCGCTCCCTCAATACTGCCCCTCCGACAGTGCGGCGCTCCCTCAGTACTGCCCTCCGACAGTGCGGCGCTCCCTCAGTACTGCCCCTCCGACAGTGCGGCGCTCCCTCAGTACTGCCCCTCCGACAGTGCGGCATTCCCTCAATACTGCCCCTCCGACAGCGCAGTACGGCGCTCCCTCAGTACTGCCCCTCCGACAGCACGGCGCTCCCTCAGTACTGCCCCTCCGACAGCGCGGCGCTCCCTCAGTACTACCCCTCCGACAGCGTGGCGCTCCCTCAGTACTGCCCCTCCGACAGTGCGGCGCTCCCTCAGTACTGCCCCTCCGACAGTGCGGCGCTCCCTCAGTACTGCTCCTCCGACAGTGCGGCGCTCCCTCAGTACTGACCCTCTGACAGCGCGGCGCTCCCTCAGTACTGACCCTCCGACAGTGCGGCGCTCCCTCAGTACTGACCCTCTGACAGTGCGGCGCTCCCTCAGTACTGCCCCTCCGACAGTGCGGCGCTCCCTCAGTACTGACCCTCTGACAGTGCGGCGCTCCCTCAGTACTGCCCCTCTGACAGCGCGGCGCTCCCTCAGTACTGCCCCTCCGACAATTCGGCGCTCCCTCAGTACTGTCCCTCCGACAGTGCGGCGCTCCCTCAGTACTGCCCCTCCGACAATTCGGCGCTCCCTCAGTACTGTCCCTCCGACAGTGCGGCGCTCCCTCAGTACTGCCCCTCTGACAGTGCGGCGTTCCCTCAACACAGGCACCGGGAGTGTGGGCCTGGATTTATGAGACTCTCTGGAGTGGGGCTCGAACACATGACCTTCTGACTGAGAGACAATGGTCGTCGGTGAGGTCCCCATGATGGGCTGTGGACAGTCAGTGACCAGGCTCTGTGTTGAGGTCCCGGGGGGAGTGTGGGCGATATCGGGGGAGGTGGAACAGTAATCCTGAACCAACTAAAGCTCTCAGGAGAAAGTGGGAGAAGGAATCAGCAAAAGGCGCCACACATTATCGAGAGATCGCGTCAGCACAATTTGCCGGATACAAAATGTGATCTGTGCCAGCCAGGGCCTCTTAGCAGCTCATCGAGTGAGTCTGCAATCGATGTGAGCGAGGCTGAGTTAGTGAACCAGTCGATAGGCTTTCTCCCCTCCCAGCCCCCTCTGTCGGCACCTGCCTCGAGCCCGGGGACAGTCGCACAGGCCCCGGCACAGTGCGTCAAGTGGCCAATTCTATCACCTGACCCCTGGGCTGCTCGATCTGGTCACACAGCTCACGCTGCACGTACTACAACGTAAGGACACAAGAAATAGGGGCAGGAGTCGGCCATTCGGCCCCTCGAGCCTGCTCCACCATCATGGCTGATCATCCAACTCAACTCCACTTCCCCGCCCGATCCTCATAATCCCACGATTCCCCAAGAGTAAGGAAGTCTTGCTACAATTATACAGGGCCCTGGTGAGACCACACCTGGAGTACTGTGCACAGTTCTGGTCTCCTTACCTAAGGAAGGATATACTTGCCATAGAGGGAGTGCAGCCAGACTGATTCCTGGGATGGGGGGGGATTGTCCTACAAGGAGAGATTGAGCAGACTGGGCCGATATTCTCTGGAGTTTAGAAGAATGAGAGGTGATCTCATAGAAAGATACGACATTCTTACAGGGCTTGACAGGGTAGATGCAGGGAGGATGTTTCCCCCCGGGCTGGGGAGTCTAGAACCAGGGGTCACAGTCCCAGGATAAGGGGTCGGCCATTTAGGACTAAGATGAGGAGGAATTTCTTCACTCAGAGGGTGGTGAATCTTTGGAATTCTCTGCCCCAGAGAGCTGTGGAGGTTCAGTCGTTGAGTATATTCAAGACGGAGATCGATAGATTTTTGGATATTGAGGGAATCGAGGGATCGGGCTGGAAAGTGGAGTTGAGGTGGAAGATCAGCCGTGATGTCATTGAATGGCGGAGCAGGCTCGAGGGGCCGAATGGCCGACTCCTGCTCCTAATTCTTCTGTTTTTATAACTGGCGTGAGTTACAATTCCCACCACGTCACCACATATAATAACCAGAAAAACCGAAATGTGGTTCTCATGTTGTGTTAATCCTCAAGTTCTCGCTCACTATTCCCTGAATAGGAACAGGAGGAGGCCCATTCAGCCCCTCGAGCCTGTTACACAGGAACAGGAGGAGGCCCATTCAGCCCCTCGAGCCTGTTACACAGGAACAGGAGGAGGCCCATTCAGCCCCTTGAGCCTGTTACACAGGAACAGGAGGAGGCCCATTCAGTCTCTCGAGCCTGTTACACAGGAACAGGAGGAGGCCCATTCAGCCCCTCGAGCCTGTTACACAGGAACAGGAGGAGGCCCATTCAGCCCCTCGAGCCTGTTACACAGGAACAGGAGGAGGCCCATTCAGCCCCTCGAGCCTGTTACACAGGAACAGGAGGCCATTCAGCCCCTTGAGCCTGTTACACAGGAACAGGAGGAGGCCCATTCAGCCCCTCGAGCCTGTTACACAGGAACAGGAGGAGGCCCATTCAGCCCCTCGAGCCTGTTACACAGGAACAGGAGGCCATTCAGCCCCTCGAGCCTGTTACACAGGAACAGGAGGAGGCCCATTCAGCCCCTGGAGCCTGTTACACAGGAACAGGAGGCCATTCAGCCCCTCGAGCCTGTTACACAGGAACAGGAGGAGGCCCATTCAGCCCCTCGAGCCTGTTACACAGGAACAGGAGGAGGCCCATTCAGCCCCTCGAGCCTGTTACACAGGAACAGGAGGCCATTCAGCCCCTCGAGCCTGTTACACAGGAACAGGAGGAGGCCCATTCAGCCCCTTGAGCCTGTTACACAGGAACAGGAACAGGCCCATTCAGCCCCTGGAGCCTGCTCTGCTCAGTAGCTCCTTGCTGATCTGTATCACGCACCTAATTGCAAGCAACCACAAGCGGGTATTAAGTCTGATCCTGACAGCGTTGCCCCCAACGCCGAGAACAAGCTGAAGACTAAAGCCGATGATCCCAGCCTCAAAAACTGGCGATTCTCCGCAGTCACAGACAGTAATCCCCTCCTCAGTGATTGCCCACACAAAGGGGTGGATCAAATGTCCCATTGTTCCTGCAGCGACGTACTGTGTCCCGGCAATAACCCTTCCGGGCTTTGTTTTCTGTCAATAACATATAACGTTGCCTTGGAACAAAAAGGCTCGATTTGGCTGAATGGCAGTGATGGGGCACAGACGCTCGAGCCCGTCGGGGTGGGGGAGGAACGAACACGGGAGATTGCCGTCACTTGCTGAGGTCGCTCGCTTTTTGCTGCCCTTCCCGCTGTGACTGGGTGGCTCCTGGAGGTGACAGATGACCCAGGAATGAGAGGCACCGTCAGTACGTTGCCAGTAATGCGTGAGCCCAAGGCCCTGGGCCAGAGAGGATCCCAGGGCGAACGAACTTGCTCCTTTCCTGAAGGCCTGTTACCAGCGGAATTGCAATGGGCCCCATTATCAAAATTCCAACGCACTCCTGGCTGGCCTCCCACACTCCACCCGACGTAAACTCGAGGTGATCCAAAAACTCGGCTGCCCCATGTCCTAACTCGCACCGAGTCCCCTGTGCTCGCTGACCCGTATCCTAATTCGCACCCAGTCCCGCTCACCCATCACCCGCTGTGCTCGCTGCCCCGTGTCCTAACTCGCACCCAGTCCCGCTCACCCATCACCCGCTGTGCTCGCTGCCCCGTGTCCTAACTCGCACCCAGTCCCGCTCACCCATCACCCGCTGTGCTCGCTGCCCCGTATCCTAATTCGCACCCAGTCCCGCTCACCCATCACCCGCTGTGCTCGCTGCCCCATGTCCTAACTCGCACCCAGTCCCGGTCACCCATCACCCGCTGTGCTCGCTGCCCCGTGTCCTAACTCACACCCAGTCCCGCTCAACCATCACCTCCTGTGCTCGCTGCCCCCGTGTCCTAACTCACACTGAGTCCCGCTCACCCATCACCCGCTGTGCTCGCTGCCCCCGTGTCCTAACTCGCACCCAGTCCCGCTCACCCATCACCCGCTGTGCTCGCTGCCCCGTGTCCTAACTCACACTGAGTCCCGCTCACCCATCACCCCCTGTGCTCGCTGCCCCGTGTCCTAACACGCACCGAGTCCCGCTCACCCATCACCCCCTGTGCTCGCTGCCCCGTGTCCTAACTCACACCGAGTCCCACTCACCCATCACCCCCTGTGCTCGCTGCCCCCGTGTCCCAACTCGCACCGAGTCCCGCTCACCCATCACCCCCTGTGCTCGCTGCCCCGTGTCCTAACACGCACTGAGTCCCGCTCACCCATCACCCCCTGTGCTCGCTGCCCCGTGTCCTAACTCACACCGAGTCCCACTCACCCATCACCCCCAGTGCTCACTGCCCCATGTCCTAACACGCACCGAGTCCCGCTCACCCATCACCCCCTGTGCTCGCTGACCTACATTGGCTCCCAGCTAAGCAATGCCGCAATTTCAAAATTCTCATCCTTGTTTACAAATCCCTCCATGGCCCCTCGCCCCTCTCTATCTCTGTAATCTCCTCCAGCCCCACAACCCCCCGAGATGGCTGCACCCCTCTAATTCTGCCCTCCTGAGCATCCCTAATTATAATTGCTCAACCATCGGTGGCCGTGCCTTCTGTTGCCTGGGCCCCAAGCTCTGGAACTCCCTCCCTAAACCTCTCTACCTCTCTTTCCTCTTTCAAGACGCTCCTTAAAACCAACCTCTTTGACGCAGCTTTTGGTCACCTGTCCCTATAGCTCCTTCTGTGGCTTGGTGTCAAATTTTTTTGCCACAATAATTTTGCCATAACGTTTCACTACGTTAAAGGCGCTATATAAATGCGGGCTGTTGTTTTGGGTGGAGAGACAAGCCTGTAGTTCACATAAGACCATAAGAAATAGGAGCAGGAGTCGGCCATTCGGCCCCTCGAGCCTGCTCCGCCATTCAATGAGATCGCGGCTGATTCCATCATGGACTCAGCTCCACTTCCCCGCCCGCTTCCCATAATCCTGGACTCCCTGAGAGATGGCGGGGAACATTGCGGGAGATGAGGAGCTCTCGCGGGCCCGAGAAGCAACGATCAGCTGGGTGAAGTTGGAGAAGGCGGGTGCAGGTCGGTGTGTTTACAACTCGCTCCGCTCCCCCCCCTCCCCCCCCGTGAATGTTCCATTCATTCAGTGATGACCAGTAACTGCGGAACCGAAGCTCAGCACTCCAAGGCCAGACGTCACGATGCATAAATTACATGGCTTACCCTGTCCCTCGAGACCACCTTACTCAAGCCCTCGCTCTCAAAACCCCCACCCCACTTTAACCTCCCATCTCTTGCCTCAATCCCCCATTTCTGATTCCCATCCTAACGAGGTCCCTGGCTGGCCTGGTCCCAACACTCTGATTTGGAGATGGTTCCAGTGCCACACCAAGGAACTGCCCCAAAACCCCTTTGCCCTCACAGTCGGCAGTATAGCCCCCGATGTCAGCCATGGCTCAGTGAGTGGTTCTCTCGCCTCGGAGCCTTGAAATTCGTGGGTGTGAAGCCCAACTCCCGAGACATGAACGCAAATTGCAGACTGACAATCCCGGTGCAGTACTGAGGGAGGGCCGCGCTGTCGGAGGGGCGGTACTGAGGGAGCGCCGCACTGTCGGAGGGGCGGTACTGAGGGAGCGCCGCACTGTCGGAGAGGCGGTACTGAGGGAGCGCCGCACTGTCGGAGGGGCGGTGCTGAGGGAGCACCGCACTATCGGAGGGGCTGTACTGAGGGAGCGCCGCACTGTCGGAGGGGCAGTGCTGAGGGAGCGCCGCGCTGTCGGAGGGGCAGTGCTGAGGGAGCGCCGCGCTGTCGGAGGGGCGGTACTGAGGGAGCGCCGCACTGTCGGAGGGGCAGTGCTGAGGGAGCGCCGCGCTGTCGGAGGGGCAGTGCTGAGGGAGCGCCGCGCTGTCGGAGGGGCGGTACTGAGGGAGCGCCGCACTGTCGGAGGGGCTGTGCTGAGGGAGCCACCAGATGAGGAGAAACATCTTCACTCAGGAGGGTGGTGAATCTTTGGAATTCTCTGCCTCAGAGGGCTGTGGAGGCTCAGTCGTTGAGTATATTAAAGACAGAGATCAATAGATTTTTGGATATTAAGGGAATGAAGGACTATAGGGATTGGGCGGAAAAGTGGAGTTGAGGTCGATGATCAGCCCTGATGTCACTGAATGGTGGGGCAGGCTCGAGGGGCCGAATGTCCCACTCCTGCGCCATATTCTTAGGTTGTCCCGTCACACGAAAGTAGTGGCAGTGGTGGGCTAGATCCGCGGGAGCAGGTTCTGGGGCAACTAACCCAGGGACTGGATGTCAGCCACAAGTCAGGAGGCTATCGGCAGGGGAAAAAAATCCATTGTTTCAAAAAAAAAATCCCTCTTCTGGAAAAATAAATGAAGGATGGAGCCAGAAAGGTTAATGGTTTGACTGCTGAGGGGGAAAGAGCAGATGAGACAATCTGCCAGTAAACTTCAACGAATCATATAAATTTAGGTCACTGCTTCTGGTTGTAGTTTGAAAAAAAGAATTTGCCTTCTCCGGTGATTAACTCTTCAATGTACAACGAGAATTCACTCGGCAGAGAAAGTATAGACATAACCAATCTTGCGTGCTGTACCTGCCCTGGGAGTGTGTGACGGGACAGTGTCGAGGGAGCTTTACGTCGAAGTGCACTACATCAACCTCTTCCCATTCACTCTCACTGTACACAATCCCAATGTGCACAATCCCAATGGACCCAAACCCTTTCCCATTCAATCCCACTGTACACAATCCCAATGGACCCATCTCCTTCCCATTAACTCCCACTGTACACAATCCCAATGGACCCAACCCCTTCCAATTCATTCCCATTGTACACAATCCCAATGGACCCAACTCCTTCCAATTCACTCCCATTGTACACATATCCCAATGGACCCAAACCCCTTCCCATTCACTCCCACTGTACACAACCTCAATGGACCCAAAGCCCTTCCCATTCACTCCCCCTGTACACAGTCCCAATGGATCCAAACCCCTTCCCATTCACTCCCACTGTAAACAATCCCAATGGACCCAAACCCCTTCCCATTCACTCCCACTGTACACAATCCCAAAGGACACAAACCCCTTCCCATTCACTCCCCCTGTACACAGTCCCAATGGACCCAAACCTCTTCCCATTCACTCTCACTGGACACAATCCCAATGTGCACAATCCCAATGGACCCAAACCCCTTCCCATTCACTCCCATTGTACACAATCCCCCTGTACACAGTCCCAATGGACCCAAACCACTTCCCATTCACTCTCACTGTACACAATCCCAATGTGCACAATCCCAATGGACCCAAACCCCTTCCCATTCACTCCCACTGTACACAATCCCAATGTGCACAATCCCAATGGACCCAAACCCTTTCCCATTCAATCCCACTGTACACAATCCCAATGGACCCATCTCCTTCCCATTAACTCCCACTGTACACAATCCCAATGGACACAAACACCCTCCCATTCACTCCCACTGTACACAATCCCATGGACCCAAACCCCTTCCCATTCACTCCCACTGTACACAATCCCAATGGACCCAAACCCCTTCCCATTCACTCCCATTGTACACAATCCCATGGACCCAAACCCTTTCCCATTCACTCCCACTGTACACAATCCCAATGGACCCAAACCCCTTCCCATTCACTCCAATTGTACACAATCCCATGGACCCAAACCCTTTCCCATTCACTCCCATTGTACACAATCCCATGGACCCAAACCCTTCCCATTCACTCCCATTGTACACAATCCCAATGGACCCATCTCCTTCCCATTCACTCCCACTGTAAACAATCCCAATGGACCCAAACCTCTTCCCATTCATTCCCAACGTACACAGTCCCAATGGACCCAAACCCCTTCCCATTCACTCTCACTGTACACAATCCCAATGTGCACAATCCCAATGGACCCAAACCCCTTCCCATTCACTCCCACTGTACACAATCCCCCTGTACACAGTCCCAATGGACCCAAACCACTTCCCATTCACTCTCACTGTACACAATCCCAATGTGCACAATCCCAATGGACCCAAACCCCTTCCCATTCACTCCCACTGTACACAATCCCAATGTGCAAAATCCCAATGGATCCAAACCCTTTCCCATTCAATCCTACTGTACACAATCCCAATGGGCCCATCTCCTTCCCATTAACTCCCAATGTACACAATCCCAATGGACACAAACACCTTCCCATTCACTCCCACTGTACACAATCCCAATGGACCCAAACCCCTTCCCATTCACTCCCACTGTACACAATCCCAATGGCCCCAAACCCCGTCCCATTCACGCCCACTGTAAACAATACCAATGGACCCAAACCTCTTCCCATTCACTCCCACTGTACACAATCCCAATGGACCCAAACCCCTTCCCATTCACTCCCACTGTAAACAATCCCAATGGACACAAACCCCTTCCCATTCACTCCCCCTGTACATAATCCGAATGGACCCAAACCCTTTCCCATTCACTCCCACTGTACACAATCCCAATGGACCCAAACCCCTTCCCATTCACTCCCACTGTACACAATCCCAATGGACCCAAACCCCTTCCCATTCACTCCCATTGTACACAATCCCAATGGACCCAAACCCTTTCCCATTCACTCCCATTGTACACAATCCCATGGACCCAAACCCCTCCCATTCACTCCCATTGTACACAATCCCAATGGACCCATCTCCTTCCCATTCACTCCCACTGTAAACAATCCCAATGGATCCAAACCTCTTCCCATTCATTCCCACTGTACACAATCCCAATGGACCCAAACCCTTTCCCATTCACTCCCACTGTACATAATCCAAATGGACCCAAAACTTTTCCCATTCACCCCCACTGTACACAATCCCAATGGACCCAAACCCTTTCCCATTCACTCCCACTGTACACAATCCCAATGTACCCAAACCCCTTCCCATTCACTCCCATTGTACACAATCCCAATGGACCCAAACCCCTTCCCATTCACTCCCACTGTACACAATCCCAATGGACACAAACCCCTTCCCATTCACTCCCACTGTACATAATCCCAATGGACCCAAACCCCTTCCCATTCACTCCCATTGTACACAATCCAATTGGACCAAAACTCCTTCCCATTCACTCCCACTGTACACAATCCCAATGGACCCAAACCCCTTCCCATTCACTCCCACTGTGCACAATTTCAATGGACCCAAACCCCTTCCCATTCACTCCCACTGTACACAATCCCAATGGACCCACACCCCTTCCCATTCACTCCCACTGTACACAATCCCAATGGACCCAAACCCCTTCCCATTCGCTCCCATTGTACACAATCCCATGGACCCAAACCCTTTCCCATTCACTCCCACTGTACATAATCCCAATGGACCCAAACCCTTTCCCATTCACTCCCACTGTAAACAATCCCAATGGACCCAAACCTCTTCCCATTCATTCACACTGTACACAATCCCATTGGACCCAAACCCCTTCCCATTCACTCCCATTGTACACAATCCCATTGGACCCAAACCCCTTCCCATTCACTTCCACTGTACACAATCCCAATGGACACAAACCCCTTCCCATTCACTCCCATTGTACACAATCCCATGGACCCAAACCCTTTCCCATTCACTCCCATTGTACACAATCCCAATGGACCCAAACCCCTTCCCATTCACTCCCATTGTACACAATCCCATGGACCCAAACCCTTTCCCATTCACTCCCATTGTACACAATCCCATGGACCCAAACCCCTCCCATTCACTCCCACTGTACACAATCCCAATGGACCCAAACCCTTTCCCATTCACTCCCACTGTACATAATCCCAATGGACGCAAACCCTTTCCCATTCACTCCCACTGTAAACAATCCCAATGTACCCAAACCCCTTCCCATTCACTCCCATTGTACACAATCCCAATGGACCCAAACCCCTTCCCATTCACTCCCACTGTACACAATCCCAATGGACACAAACCCCTTCCCATTCACTCCCACTGTACACAATCCCAATGGACCCAAACCCCTTCCCATTCACTCCCACTGTGCACAATCTCAATGGACCCAAACCCCTTCCCATTCACTCCCACTGTACACAATCCCAATGGACCCAAACCCCTTCCCATTCACTCCCACTGTACACAATCCCAATGGACCCAAACCCCTTCCCATTCACTCCCACTGTACACAATCCCAATGGACCCAAACCCCTTCCCATTCACTCCCACTGTACACAATCCCAATGGACCCAAACCCCATCCCATTCACTCCCACTGTACACAATCCCAATGGACACAAACCCCTTCCCATTCACTCCCACTGTACACAATCCCAATGGACCCAAACCCCTTCCCATTCACTCCCACTGTACACAATCCCCCTGTACACAGTCCCAATGGACCCAAACCACTTCCCATTCACTCTCACTGTACACAATCCCAATGTGCACAATCCCAATGGACCCAAACCCCTTCCCATTCACTCCCACTGTACACAATCCCAATGTGCACAATCCCAATGGACCCAAACCCTTTCCCATTCAATCCTACTGTACACAATCCCAATGGGCCCATCTCCTTCCCATTAACTCCCAATGTACACAATCCCAATGGACACAAACACCTTCCCATTCACTCCCACTGTACACAATCCCAATGGACCCAAACCCCTTCCCATTCACTCCCATTGTACACAATCCCAATGGACCCAAACCCTTTCCCATTCACTCCCATTGTACACAATCCCATGGACCCAAACCCCTCCCATTCACTCCCATTGTACACAATCCCAATGGACCCATCTCCTTCCCATTCACTCCCACTGTAAACAATCCCAATGGATCCAAACCTCTTCCCATTCATTCCCACTGTACACAATCCCAATGGACCCAAACCCTTTCCCATTCACTCCCACTGTACATAATCCAAATGGACCCAAAACTTTTCCCATTCACCCCCACTGTACACAATCCCAATGGACCCAAACCCTTTCCCATTCACTCCCACTGTACACAATCCCAATGTACCCAAACCCCTTCCCATTCACTCCCATTGTACACAATCCCAATGGACCCAAACCCCTTCCCATTCACTCCCACTGTACACAATCCCAACGGACACAAACCCCTTCCCATTCACTCCCACTGTACATAATCCCAATGGACCCAAACCTCTTCCCATTCACCCCCACTGTACACAATCCAATTGGACCAAAACTCCTTCCCATTCACTCCCATTGTACACAATCCCATGGACCCAAACCCTTTCCCATTCACTCCCACTGTACATAATCCCAATGGACCCAAACCCTTTCCCATTCACTCCCACTGTAAACAATCCCAATGGACCCAAACCTCTTCCCATTCATTCACACTGTACACAATCCCAATGGACCCAAACCCTTTCCCATTCACTCCCACTATACATAATCCAAATGGACCCAAACCTTTTCCCATTCACCCCCACTGTACACAATCCCAATGGACCCAAACCCTTTCCCATTCACTCCCACTATACACAATCCCAATGGACCCAAACCCCTTCCCATTCACTCCCATTGTACACAATCCCAATGGACCCAAACCCCTTCCCATTCACTTCCACTGTACACAATCCCAATGGACACGAACCCCTTCCCATTCACCCCCATTGTACACAATCCCATGGACCCAAACCCTTTCCCATTCACTCCCATTGTACACAATCCCAATGGACCCAAACCCCTTCCCATTCACTCCCATTGTACACAATCCCATGGACCCAAACCCTTTCCCATTCACTCCCATTGTACACAATCCCATGGACCCAAACCCCTCCCATTCACTCCCACTGTACACAATCCCAATGGACCCAAACCCTTTCCCATTCACTCCCACTGTACATAATCCCAATGGACGCAAACCCTTTCCCATTCACTCCCACTGTAAACAATCCCAATGTACCCAAACCCCTTCCCATTCACTCCCATTGTACACAATCCCAATAGACCCAAACCCCTTCCCATTCACTCCCACTGTACACAATCCCAATGGACACAAACCCCTTCCCATTCACTCCCACTGTACATAATCCCAATGGACCCAAACCCCTTCCCATTCACTCCCACTGTACACAATCCCAATGGACCCAAACCCCTTCCCATTCACTCCCACTGTACACAATCCCAATGGACCCAAACCCCTTCCCATTCACTCCCACTGTGCACAATCTCAATGGACCCAAACCCCTTCCCATTCACTCCCACTGTACACAATCCCAATGGACCCAAACCCCTTCCCATTCACTCCCACTGTACACAATCCCAATGGACCCAAACCCCTTCCCATTCACTCCCACTGTACACAATCCCAATGGACCCAAACCCCTTCCCATTCACTCCCACTGTACACAATCCCAATGGACCCAAACCCCATCCCATTCACTCCCACTGTACACAATCCCAATGGACACAAACCCCTTACCATTCACTCCCACTGTACACAAGCCAATGGACACAAACCCCTTCCCATTCACTCCCACTGTGCACAATCTCAATGGACCCAAACCCCTTCCCATTCACTCCCACTGTACACAATCCCAATGGACCCAAACCCCTTCCCATTCACTCCCACTGTACACAATCCCCCTGTACACAGTCCCAATGGACCCAAACCACTTCCCATTCACTCTCACTGTACACAATCCCAATGTGCACAATCCCAATGGACCCAAACCCCTCCCATTCACTCCCACTGTACACAATCCCAATGGACCCAAACCCTTTCCCATTCACTCCCACTGTACATAATCCCAATGGACGCAAACCCTTTCCCATTCACTCCCACTGTAAACAATCCCAATGTACCCAAACCCCTTCCCATTCACTCCCATTGTACACAATCCCAATAGACCCAAACCCCTTCCCATTCACTCCCACTGTACACAATCCCAATGGACACAAACCCCTTCCCATTCACTCCCACTGTACATAATCCCAATGGACCCAAACCCCTTCCCATTCACTCCCACTGTACACAATCCCAATGGACCCAAACCCCTTCCCATTCACTCCCACTGTACACAATCCCAATGGACCCAAACCCCTTCCCATTCACTCCCACTGTGCACAATCTCAATGGACCCAAACCCCTTCCCATTCACTCCCACTGTACACAATCCCAATGGACCCAAACCCCTTCCCATTCACTCCCACTGTACACAATCCCAATGGACCCAAACCCCTTCCCATTCACTCCCACTGTACACAATCCCAATGGACCCAAACCCCTTCCCATTCACTCCCACTGTACACAATCCCAATGGACCCAAACCCCATCCCATTCACTCCCACTGTACACAATCCCAATGGACACAAACCCCTTACCATTCACTCCCACTGTACACAAGCCAATGGACACAAACCCCTTCCCATTCACTCCCACTGTGCACAATCTCAATGGACCCAAACCCCTTCCCATTCACTCCCACTGTACACAATCCCAATGGACCCAAACCCCTTCCCATTCACTCCCACTGTACACAATCCCCCTGTACACAGTCCCAATGGACCCAAACCACTTCCCATTCACTCTCACTGTACACAATCCCAATGTGCACAATCCCAATGGACCCAAACCCCTTCCCATTCACTCCCACTGTACACAATCCCAATGTGCACAATCCCAATGGACCCAAACCCTTTCCCATTCAATCCTACTGTACACAATCCCAATGGGCCCATCTCCTTCCCATTAACTCCCAATGTACACAATCCCAATGGACACAAACACCTTCCCATTCACTCCCACTGTACACAATCCCAATGGACCCAAACCCCTTCCCATTCACTCCCACTGTACACAATCCCAATGGCCCCAAACCCCGTCCCATTCACGCCCACTGTAAACAATACCAATGGACGCAAACCTCTTCCCATTCACTCCCACTGTACACAATCCCAATGGCCCCAAACCCCTTCCCATTCACTCCCACTGTAAACAATCCCAATGGACACAAACCCCTTCCCATTCACTCCCATTGTACACAATCCCATGGACTCAAACCCTTTCCCATTCACTCCCATTGTACACAATCCCAATGGACCCAAACCCCTTCCCATTCACCCCCATTGTACACAATCCCATGGACCCAAACCCTTTCCCATTCACTCCCATTGTACACAATCCCAATGGACCCAAACCCCTTCCCATTCACTCCCATTGTACACAATCCCATGGACCCAAACCCCTTCCCATTCACTCCCACTGTAAACAATCCCAATGGACACAAACCCCTTCCCATTCACTCCCATTGTACACAATCCCATGGACCCAAACCCTTTCCCATTCACTCCCATTGTACACAATCCCAATGGACCCAAACCCCTTCCCATTCACTCCCATTGTACACAATCCCAATGGACCCAAACCCCTTCCCATTCACTCCCACTGTACACAATCCCAATGGACACAAACCCCTTCCCATTCACTCCCACTGTACATAATCCCAATGGACCCAAACCCCTTCCCATTCCCTCCCACTGTACACAATCCCAATGGACCCAAACCCCTTCCCATTCACTCCCACTGTACACAATCCCAATGGACCCAAACCCCTTCCCATTCACTCCCACTGTGCACAATCTCAATGGACCCAAACCCCTTCCCATTCACTCCCACTGTACACAATCCCAATGGACCCAAGCCCCTTCCCATTCACTCCCACTGTACACAATCCCAATGGACCCAAACCCCTTCCCATTCACTCCCACTGTACACAATCCCAATGGACCCAAACCCCTTCCCATTCACTCCCACTGTACACAATCCCAATGGACCCAAACCCCATCCCATTCACTCCCACTGTACACAATCCCAATGGACACAAACCCCTTCCCATTCACTCCCACTGTACACAAGCCATGGACACAAACCCCTTCCCATTCACTCCCACTGTGCACAATCTCAATGGACCCAAACCCCTTCCCATTCACTCCCACTGTACAAAATCCCAATGGACCCAAACCCCTTCCCATTCACTCCCACTGTACACAATCCCCCTGTACACAGTCCCAATGGACCCAAACCACTTCCCATTCACTCTCACTGTACACAATCCCAATGTGCACAATCCCAATGGACCCAAACCCCTTCCCATTCACTCCCACTGTACACAATCCCAATGTGCACAATCCCAATGGACCCAAACCCTTTCCCATTCAATCCTACTGTACACAATCCCAATGGGCCCATCTCCTTCCCATTAACTCCCAATGTACACAATCCCAATGGACACAAACACCTTCCCATTCACTCCCACTGTACACAATCCCAATGGACCCAAACCCCTTCCCATTCACTCCCACTGTACACAATCCCAATGGCCCCAAACCCCGTCCCATTCACGCCCACTGTAAACAATACCAATGGACCCAAACCTCTTCCCATTCACTCCCACTGTACAAAATCCCAATGGACCCAAACCCCTTCCCATTCACTCCCACTGTAAACAATCCCAATGGACACAAACCCCTTCCCATTCACTCCCCCTGTACATAATCCGAATGGACCCAAACCCTTTCCCATTCACTCCCACTGTACACAATCCCAATGGACCCAAACCCCTTCCCATTCACTCCCACTGTACACAATCCCAATGGACCCAAACCCCTTCCCATTCACTCCCATTGTACACAATCCCAATGGACCCAAACCCTTTCCCATTCACTCCCATTGTACACAATCCCATGGACCCAAACCCCTCCCATTCACTCCCATTGTACACAATCCCAATGGACCCATCTCCTTCCCATTCACTCCCACTGTAAACAATCCCAATGGATCCAAACCTCTTCCCATTCATTCCCACTGTACACAATCCCAATGGACCCAAACCTCTTCCCATTCACTCCCACTGTACATAATCCAAATGGACCCAAAACGTTTCCCATTCACCCCCACTGTACACAATCCCAATGGACCCAAACCCTTTCCCATTCACTCCCACTGTACACAATCCCAATGTACCCAAACCCCTTCCCATTCACTCCCATTGTACACAATCCCAATGGACTCAAACCCCTTCCCATTCACTCCCACTGTACACAATCCCAATGGACACAAACCCCTTCCCATTCACTCCCACTGTACATAATCCCAATGGACCCAAACCCCTTCCCATTCACTCCCATTGTACACAATCCAATTGGACCAAAACTCCTTCCCATTCACTCCCACTGTACACAATCCCAATGGACCCAAACCCCTTCCCATTCACTCCCACTGTGCACAATTTCAATGGACCCAAACCCCTTCCCATTCACTCCCACTGTACACAATCCCAATGGACCCAAACCCCTTCCCATTCACTCCCACTGTACACAATCCCAATGGACCCAAACCCCTTCCCATTCGCTCCCATTGTACACAATCCCATGGACCCAAACCCTTTCCCATTCACTCCCACTGTACATAATCCCAATGGACCCAAACCCTTTCCCATTCACTCCCACTGTAAACAATCCCAATGGACCCAAACCTCTTCCCATTCATTCACACTGTACACAATCCCAATGGACCCAAACCCTTTCCCATTCACTCCCACTATACATAATCCAAATGGACCCAAACCTTTTCCCATTCACCCCCACTGTACACAATCCCAATGGACCCAAACCCTTTCCCATTCACTCCCACTATACACAATCCCAATGGACCCAAACCCCTTCCCATTCACTCCCATTGTAAACAATCCCAATGGACCCAAACCTCTTCCCATTCATTCACACTGTACACAATCCCAATGGACCCAAACCCTTTCCCATTCACTCCCACTATACATAATCCAAATGGACCCAAACCTTTTCCCATTCACCCCCACTGTACACAATCCCAATGGACCCAAACCCTTTCCCATTCACTCCCACTATACACAATCCCAATGGACCCAAACCCCTTCCCATTCACTCCCATTGTACACAATCCCAATGGACCCAAACCCCTTCCCATTCACTCCCACTGTACACAATCCCAATGGACACAAACCCCTTCCCATTCACTCCCATTGTACACAATCCCATGGACCCAAACCCTTTCCCATTCACTCCCATTGTACACAATCCCAATGGACCCAAACGCCTTCCCATTCACTCCCATTGTACACAATCCCATGGACCCAAACCCTTTCCCATTCACTCCCATTGTACACAATCCCATGGACCCAAACCCTCCCATTCACTCCCACTGTACACAATCCCAATGGACCCAAACCCTTTCCCATTCACTCCCACTGTACATAATCCCAATGGACGCAAACCCTTTCCCATTCACTCCCACTGTAAACAATCCCAATGTACCCAAACCCCTTCCCATTCACTCCCATTGTACACAATCCCAATGGACCCAAACCCCTTCCCATTCACTCCCACTGTACACAATCCCAATGGACACAAACCCCTTCCCATTCACTCCCACTGTACACAATCCCAATGGACCCAAACCCCTTCCCATTCACTCCCACTGTACACAATCCCAATGGACCCAAACCCCTTCCCATTCACTCCCACTGTACACAATCCCAATGGACCCAAATCCCTTCCCATTCACTCCCACTGTACACAATCCCAATGGACCCAAACCCCATCCCATTCACTCCCACTGTACACAATCCCAATGGACACAAACCCCTTCCCATTCACTCCCACTGTACACAAGCCAATGGACACAAACCCCTTCCCATTCACTCTCACTGTGCACAATCTCAATGGACCCAAACCCCTTCCCATTCACTCCCACTGTACACAATCCCAATGGACCCAAACCCCTTCCCATTCACTCCCACTGTACACAATCCCAATGGACCCAAACTCCTTCCCATTCACTCCCACTGTACACAATCCCAATGGACCCAAACCCCTTCCCATTCACTCCCATTGTACACAATCCCATGGACCCAAACCCTTTCCCATTCACTCCCATTGTACACAATCCCATGGACCCAAACCCCTCCCATTCACTCCCACTGTACACAATCCCAATGGACCCAAACCCTTTCCCATTCACTCCCACTGTACATAATCCCAATGGACGCAAACCCTTTCCCATTCACTCCCACTGTAAACAATCCCAATGTACCCAAACCCCTTCCCATTCACTCCCATTGTACACAATCCCAATGGACCCAAACCCCTTCCCATTCACTCCCACTGTACACAATCCCAATGGACACAAACCCCTTCCCATTCACTCCCACTGTACACAATCCCAATGGACCGAAACCCCTTCCCATTCACTCCCACTGTACACAATCCCAATGGACCCAAACCCCTTCCCATTCACTCCCACTGTACACAATCCCAATGGACCCAAACCCCTTCCCATTCACTCCCACTGTGCACAATCTCAATGGACCCAAACCCCTTCCCATTCACTCCCACTGTACACAATCCCAATGGACCCAAACCCCTTCCCATTCACTCCCACTGTACACAATCCCAATGGACCCAAACCCCTTCCCATTCACTCCCACTGTACACAATCCCAATGGACCCAAACCCCTTCCCATTCACTCCCACTGTACACAATCCCAATGGACCCAAACCCCATCCCATTCACTCCCACTGTACACAATCCCAATGGACACAAACCCCTTCCCATTCACTCCCACTGTACACAAGCCAATGGACACAAACCCCTTCCCATTCACTCCCACTGTGCACAATCTCAATGGACCCAAACCCCTTCCCATTCACTCCCACTGTACACAATCCCAATGGACCCAAACCCCTTCCCATTCACTCCCACTGTACACAATCCCAATGGACCCAAACTCCTTCCCATTCACTCCCACTGTACACAATCCCAATGGACCCAAACCCCTTCCCATTCACTCCCTCTGTATTCTTGTATAATGTAACTGCTCCAGACACAATAAATGCAGCATTCTAATCAAGGTATGAGGAGCTCCAATTATCTTATTCGAAGTATAGAGCGCAGAGTGGCACTTGGGCAGGGCAGTATGTTTGAACCGCAATGATCAACCGGTGCAAGGGTAGGACTGCGATAGAATGAGTTGTGGAATGACTGATTTAATAGGCTAAACTCCACGAGTGCAATGAGCTATTTAAAGCTTCAGGTTATAGAAAGCATGATCTGGACACAACCTGCCTTGGAGAATTCTCACCATCAGTATTTCACCTTGTGCCGTGCACTACAGTTCCACAGACAGCGTAGCCCCCTGGTATCTCACCCACACCCCACCAGCGCAGAGCATGGCGAGCGATCGATACCCTTCCTTCATCGGTGCTGCTCTCACAGGTCAATCACACCCTGTCGCCGTGACAGTCGTGGCTCAGTAGGCATACCATCGCCTCCGAGTCAGACGGCCGTGGGTTCGAGTCCCAATCCAGGGACTTGAGCCCATAATCCAGGCCGACACTCACAGTGCAGTGCTGAGGGAACGCCGCACTGTCGGAGGGGCAGTGCTGAGGGAGCGCCGCACTGTCGGAGGGGCAGTGCTGAGGGAGCACCGCAATGTCGGAGGGGCAGTACTGAGGTAATGCCGCACTGTCGGAGGGGCAGTGCTGAGGGAGCGGCGCACTGTCGGAGGGGCAGTGCTGAGGGAGTGCCGCACTGTCGGAGGGACAGTACTGAGGGAGCGCCGCACTGTCGGAGGGGCAGTGCTGAGGGAGCGCCGCACTGTCGGAGGGGCAGTGCTGAGGGAGCGCCGCACTGTCGGAGGGGCAGTGCTGAGGGAGCGCCGCACTGTCGGAGGGGCAATACTGAGGGAGCTCCGCACTGTCGGAGGGGCAGTGCTGAGGGAGCGCCGCACTGTCGGAGGGGCAGTGCTGAGAGAGCGCCGCACTGTCGGAGGGGCAGTACTGAGGTAATGCCGCACTGTCGGAGGGGCAGTGCTGAGGGAGCGCCGCACTGTCGGAGGGACAGTACTGAGGGAGTGGCGCACTGTCGGAGGGGCAATACTGAGGGAGCTCCGCACTGTCGGAGGGGCAGTGCTGAGGGAGCGCCGCACTGTCGGAGGGGCAGTGCTGAGGGAGCGCCGCACTGTCGGAGGGGCAGTGCTGAGGGAGCGCCGCACTGTCGGAGGGGCAGTGCTGAGGGAGCGCCGCACTGTCGGAGGGGCAGTGCTGAGGGAGCGCCGCACTGTCGGAGGGGCAGTGCTGAGGGAGCGCCGCACTGTCGGAGGGGCAGTGCTGAGGGAGCACCGCACTGTCGGAGGGGCAGTGCTGAGGGAGCGCCGCACTGTCGGAGGGACAGTACTGAGGGAGCGGCGCACTGTCGGAGGGACAGTGCTGAGGGAGTGGCGCACTGTCGGAGGGGCAGTGCTGAGGGAGCGCCGCACTGTCGGAGGGGCAGTGCTGAGGGAGCGCCACACTGTCGCAGGTGTCGTCTTTCTGGTGAGGCATTAAACCGAAACCCTACCTGCCCTCTCTGGTGGATGTAAAAGATCTTATGGCACTATTTAGAAGAAGAGCAGGGGAGTTCTTCCCGGTGTCCTGGGGCCAATATTTATCCCTCAACCAAACTCACTCAAACAGATAACCTGGGTCATTATCACATTGCTGTGTGTGGGAGCTTGCTGTGCGCAAATTGGCTGCCGCGTTTCCCACAATACAACAGTGACTACACTCTAAGTACTTCATTGGCTGTGAGGTGCTGTGGGACGTCATGAGGATGTGAAAGGCGCTATAGGAATGCGAGCCTCTAGTTTTCCCTCCTTATCTCACTACACAGCGGGGGGGGGTGAATTACTCAGTCACAGTCGGCGGGGGGAAACTGTGACTGTTTATTCCTCGTCTCCCCACGTGTCCACCGTTAATGGACGACAAGTCAATCCAAGGCCCTGTTTGCCCTGCGAAGGCACTATTGGAAGAAGAGGAGGGGGGGGGTGTTCTCCCCATTGCCCTGGCCAATGGCTGTTCCTTGACCCACATCACGGCCCATTCGCTGGTGCCAGCTTTGGGATCTTGCTGTGTGAGTTTACCCGACCAACAGCGTCAGCGCTTCAAAAAGCTCGTCAGCACCTGTCAAACGCTTCATGGCGAGGAGTCTTACAGGGCTGTAGTAATACCCGCCCTCCGGTATGGCTCAGAGACATGGACCATGTACAGTAGACACCTCAAGTCGCTGGAGAGATATCACCAACGATACCTCCGCAAGATCCTGCAAATCCCCCGGGAGGACAGAGGCACCGACGTCAGCGTCCTCAACCAGGCCAACATCCCCAGCATCGAAGCACTGACCACACTCGATCAGCTCCGCTGGGCAGGGCCACATTGTCCGCATGCCCCCAGACACGAGACTCCCAAAGCAAGCGCTCTACTCGGAACTCCTTCACGGCAAATGAGCCAAAGGTGGGCAGAGGAAACGTTACAAGGGACACCCTCAAAGCCTCCCTGATAAAGTGCAACATCCCCACCGACACCTGGGAGTCCCCGGGCCAAAGACCAGTCAGCCCTAAGTGGAGGAAGTGCATCCGGGAGGGCGCTGAGCACCTCGAGTCTCGTCGCCGAGAGCGTGTAGAAAGCAAGCGCAGGCAGCGGAAGGAGCGTGCGGCAAACCAGTCCCACCCACCCCTTCCCTCAACCACTGTCTGTCCCACCTGTGACAAAGACTGTAATTCCCGTATTGGGCTGTTCAGCCACCGAAGGACTCATTTTTGGAGTGGAAGCAAGTCTTCCTCGATTCCGAGGGATGCCTATGATGATGATGGAGTCACCGAAGGGGCTCAAATAACCAACTTCTTTCTTGCTATGTGTCTAGTTCTGTTGCTTGAGCGAGCGATATTAGCCAACTCCCCTGCTCTTCCAATCCTGCCCTGGGATCCGCAATAATTGGAGACAGAATGCTTTACTGGGAAGCTCGTGTGCCTCCTGGAGTTGCTGCATATCGAGCACGGCATCAGAGAATAATTGAAGACAGGAACAGGAGGAGGCCCATTCAGCCCCTCGGGCCTGTTACACAGGAACAGGAGGAGGCCCATTCAGCCCCTCGAGCCTGTTACACAGGAACAGGAGGAGGCCCATTCAGCCCCTCGAGCCTGTTACACAGGAACAGGAGGAGGCCCATTCAGCCCCTCGGGCCTGTTACACAGGAACAGGAGGAGGCCCATTCAGCCCCTCGAGCCTGTTACACAGGAACAGGAGGAGGCCCATTCAGCCCCTCGAGCCTGTTACACAGGAACAGGAGGAGGCCCATTCAGCCCCTCGAGCCTGTTACACAAGAACAGGAGGAGGCCCATTCAGCCCCTCGAGCCTGTTACACAGGAACAGGAGGAGGCCCATTCAGCCCCTCGAGCCTGTTACACAGGAACAGGAGGAGGCCCATTCAGCCCCTCGAGCCTGTTACACTGGAACAGGAGGAGGCCCGTTCAGCCCCTCGAGCCTGTTACACAGGAACAGGAGGAGGCCCATTCAGCCCCTCGAGCCTGTTACACAGGAACAGGAGGAGGCCCATTCAGCCCCTCGAGCCTGTTACACAGGAACAGGAGGAGGCCCATTCAGCCCCTCGAGCCTGTTACACTGGAACAGGAGGAGACCCATTCGGTCCCTCGAGCCTGTTACACAGGAACAGGAGGAGGCCCATTCAGCCCCTCGAGCCTGTTACACAGGAACAGGAGGAGGCCCATTCGGCCCCTCGAGCCTGTTACACAGGAACAGGAGGAGGCCCATTCAGCCCCTCGAGCCTGTTACACAGGAACAGGAGGAGGCCCATTCGGCCCCTCGAGCCTGCTCCACCATGCGATGAGATCACGGCTGATCTTCTGCCTTAACTCCACTTTCCCGCCCGCTCCCTCGGTTCCTTTAATATCCAAAAATCTATCGACCTCGGCATTGAATATACTCAAAGACTGAGCCTCCACAGCCCTCTGGGGCAGAGAATTCTAAAGATTCACCACCCTCGGAGTGAAGAAATTCCTCCTCATCTCAGTCCCTAAATGGCCGGCCCCCTTATCCTGAGACTGTGACCCCTGGTTCTAGACTCCCCAGCCCGGGGGGGGGGGAAACACCCTCCCTGCATCTACCCTGTCGAGTGTGGCAGTTTTCGGGGAGGGGGGATCTCCCTACTGTAATGAGATCACGGCGCGCTCTGCATTCTCCCCCCCTCCGACCATCGCCAATCATCTTCCTGGAGCCCGACAATAAATCTCCCAAAGCTGTAGCATTATTATATTAATAATGTAAGAGTTGCTGATGTGTGGAGTATGTCAAGTTGCTGAAGATGATGAAGGAGAGAGTATAAACAGCGGGTGCGACAAGAAAAATATTGTACTGTGCCCTTCAAACACATGTCTCCAATTACCGGAGACCGCAGGCGGGCAGGGGGGAGCGGGGGAGGGGAGGGGGGGGCAGGGGGACGATTGTTCAGAGCCTCCCAGATTGTTCCGCTCCTCGGAGACACCTGGGATCTTTGTACCTCGTCCCTGCTGCCCGGCAACAGGTTCAGGCGCACTATTTCCATTCCTTTGTCGACAAGGGCATGGATCAGACCGAGAGGGACAGCCAAGCCCTGGGGTGGTTTGGGAGGGAGGTAGTGGGTCGGGGGGAAATGTCGGGGAGCATGACACCGCTACCCGCCGCACGAACTTTCATCATTACCGCCCCTCCGACAGTGCGGCGCTCCCTCAGTACCGCCCCTCCGACAGTGCGGCGCTCCCTCAGTACCATCCCTCCGACAGTGCGGCGCTCCCTCAGTACTGCCCCTCCGACAGTGCGGCGCTCACTCAGTACTGCCCCTCCGACAGTGCGGCGCTCCCTCAGCACCGTCCCTCCGACAGTGCGGCGCTCCCTCAGTACTGCCCCTCCGACAGTGCGGCGCTCCCTCAGTACTGCCCCTCCGACAGTACGGAGTTCCTCAGTACTGACCCTCCGACAGTGCGGCGCTCCCTCAGTACTGACCCTCCCCCCCCCTCCCGCAGTACTGACCCTCTGACAGTGCGGGGCTCCCTCAGTACCGCCCCTCCGACAGTGCGGCGCTCGCTCAGTACCGCCCCTCCGACAGTGCGGCGCTCCCTCAGTACTGACCCTCCGACATTGCGCCTCCCTCAGTACTGACCCTCCCCCTCCCTCCCGCAGTACTGACCCTCCGACAGTGCGGCGCTCCCTCAGTACTGACCCTCCCCCCCCCTCCCGCAGTACTGACCCTCCGACAGTGCGGGGCTCCCTCAGTACCGCCCCTCCGACAGTGCGGCGCTCCCTAGGTACTGCCCCTCCGACAGTGCGGCGCTCCCTCAGTACTGCCCCTCCGACAGTGCGGCACTCCCTCAGTACTGCCCCTCCGACAGTGCGGCGCTCCCTCAGTACCGCCCCTCCGACAGTGCGGCACTCCCTCAGTACTGTCCCTCCAACAGTGCGCCTCCCTCAGTACTGTCCCTCCGACAGTGCGGCGCTCCCTCAGTACCGCCACTCCGACAGTGCGGCACTCCCTCAGTACTGTCCCTCCGACAGTGCGCCTCCCTCAGTACTGCCCCTCCGACAGTGCGGAGCTCCCTCAGTACCGCCCCTCCGACAGTGCGGAGCTCCCTCAGTACTGATCCTCCGACAGTGCACCTCCCTCAGTACTGACCCTCCCCCCCCCCTCCCTCAGTATTGACCCTCCCCCCCCCCCTCCCTCAGTACTGACCCTCGGATAGTGCGGGGCTCCCTCAGTACCGCCCCTCCGACAGTGCGCCTCCCTCAGTACTGACCCTCCGACAGTGCGCCTCCCTCAGTACTGCCCCTCCAACAGTGCGGCGCTCCCTCAGTACTGTCCCTCCGACAGTGCGGCGCTCCCTCAGTACTGTCCCTCCGACAGTGCGGCGCTCCCTCAGTACTGCCCCTCTGACAGTGCGGCGCTCCCTCAGTACTGCCCCTCTGACAGTGCGGCGCTCCCTCAGCACTGCCCCTCCGACAGTGCGGTGCTCCCTCAGTACTGTACTGGGAGTGTCAGCCTGGATTTACGTGCTCAAGTCCCTGGTCTCTGCCTGGTATCCACTCTTACGTTACAATTTAATCGGAAAGCTGCGTTATTTGGAGAGACCCCCCCCACCTCCCTTCACCCCGGGGTGAGATAATCGGCCCCCAATGGGCGAGCTGGCGGGACATGAAGGGGCAATCCCAGAGAGTCCCTTCCTCCCCCAGCCCCGCCCAACCCCCCTCCCCCTCCCCCTGGCCCCGAAGCCCCGCACGGACTCAGCCAGTCTCAGCCTGGGGGCTTCCAGTCTCGACGTCACACTCCCCCCCCTCCCCACAAAGTGCCGGGCTCGGGGGAGTGCAGGGGAGAAAGACAATCAGAGAATCAGAGAAATTTACCGCACGGAAGGAGGCCATTCGGCCCATCGTGTCCGTGCCAGCCGACCAAGAGCCACCCGGCCTAATCCCACTTTCCAGCTCTGGGTCCGTAGCCCTGCAGGTTACGGCACTTCAGGGGCACATCCAAGTACTTTTTAAATGTGGTGAGGGTTTCTGCCTCTACCACCCTTTCAGGCAGTGAGTTCCGCCCCAGACCCCCACCACCCTCTGGGTGAAGAGATTTCCCCTCAAATACCCCTCTAAACCTCCCCCCAATTTAAATCGATGGCCCCTGGTTGTTGACCGCTCTGCTAAGGGAAACAGGTCTGTCCTATCCACTCTATCCAGGCCCCTCATCATTTTACACACCTCAATCAGGTCTCCCATCAGCCTCCTCTGTTCCAAAGAAAACAGACCCAGCCGATCCAATCTTTCCTCATTGCTAAAATTCTCCAGTCCAGGCAACATCCTGGTAAATCTCCTCTACCCTTTCTAGTGCAATCACATCTTTCCTGTAATGTGGTGACCAGACCTGCACGCAGTACTCCAGCTGTGGCCGAACCAGTGTTTTATACAGTTCAAGCATAACCTCCCTGCTCTTGTATTCTATGCCTCGGCCAATAAAGGAAAGTATTCCATGGACCTGCACTCTAAGGTCCCTTTGTTCCTCTACACTTCTCAGTGTTCAACAGCCAGACTTCCCTCACCTGCTTGCTGACGGGACAGGTCTTGGGTGGTGATGCCGCCTGCAGTCAAATAGCAGACGAAACCTGGGCGAAGGATTTTTTTATGGGGTCAACAGATGGATTGCAGGCACCGAGGCAGGGTGGAAACCGTACCCTAGCAAGAAGCGGGGCATTCAGGGCAAGCGGGTTTGGTGGGGGGGGCCGGGGGGGGTGAGGGGGGAGGGGGGAGGAGGGAGAAGGAGTGGACAGAATGAGCTGTGTGGAGGGATGGAGCAGCCTTATCTGGGACCAGTCAGAAGGTTCTAGATTCGAGGCCCACTCCAGGAACTTGAGCACATCAATCTAGGCTGACACTCCAGTGCAGTGCTGAGGGAGCGCCGCACTGTCGGAGGGGCAGTGCTGAGGGAGCGCCGCACTGTCGGAGGGGCAGTGCTGAGGGAGCGCCGCACTGTCGGAGGGGCAGTGCTGAGGGAGCGCCGCACTGTCGGAGGGGCAGTGCTGAGGGAGCGCCGCACTGTCGGAGGGGCAGTGCTGAGGGAGCGCCGCACTGTCGGAGGGGCAGTGCTGAGGGAGCGCCGCACTGTCGGAGGGGCAGTGCTGAGGGAGCGCCGCACTGTCGGAGGGGCAGTGCTGAGGGAGCGCCGCACTGTCGGAGGGGCAGTGCTGAGGGAGCGCCGCACTGTCGGAGGGGCAGTGCTGAGGGAGCGCCGCACTGTCGGAGGGGCAGTGCTGAGGGAGCGCCGCACTGTCGGAGGGGCAGTGCTGAGGGAGCGCCGCACTGTCGGAGGGGCAGTGCTGAGGGAGCGCCGCACTGTCGGAGGGGCAGTGCTGAGGGAGCGCCGCACTGTCGGAGGGGCAGTGCTGAGAGAGCGCCGCACTGTCGGAGGGGTAGTGCTGAGGGAGCGCCGCACTGTTGGAGGGGCCAGTCTTTCGGATGAGGCGTTAAACCGAGGCCCCGTCTGCTCTCTCACGTGGATGATCCCATGGTACTAATTGGAAGTTCTCCCCGGTGTCCTGGGGCCAATATTTATCCCTCAATCAACATCACCAAAAAACAGATGATCTGGGTCATTATCACATTGTTGTGTGTGGGAGCTTGCTGTGTGCAAATTGGCTGCTGCGTTTCCCACATTACAACAGTGACTACACTCCAAAAGTACTTCATTGGCTGTAAAGCGCTTTGTGACGTCCAGTGGTCGTGAAAGGTGCTATATAAATGCAAGTCTTTCTTTCGTTCAAATTTGGACAAAAGAACATAAGAAATAGGAGCAGGAGTCGGCCATTCGGCCCCTCGAGCCTGCTCCGCCATTCAATAAGATCACGGCTGATCTGATCATGGACTCAGCTCCACTTCCCCGCCCGCTCCCCATAACCTTGACTCCCTTATCGCTCAAATATCTGTCTATCTCCGCCTTAAATATATTCAATGATCCAGCCCCCACAGCTCTCTGGGGCAAAGAATTCCACAGATCCACGACCCTCTGAGAGAAGAAATTCCTCCTCATCTCAGTTTTAAATGGGCGGCCCCTTATTCTGAAACTATGCCCCCTAATTCTAGATTCCCCCACGAGGGGGAAACATCCTTCCTGCATCTACCCTGTCAAGCCCCCTCAGAATCTTATACATTTCAATAAGATCACCTCTCATTCTTCTAAACTCCAATGAGTAGAGGCCCAACCTGCTCAACCTTTCTTCATAAGGCAACCCTTTCATCTCGGGAATCAACCGAGTGAACCTTCTCTGAACTGCTTCCAATACAAGTATATCCCTCCTTTAAATACAGAGGCCAAAACTGTACGCAGTACTCCAGGTGTGGTCTCACGAACGATGAGATATACCACCAACGCTGCCTCCTTAAGATCCTGCAAATCCCCCGGGAGGACAGATACACCAACGTTAGTGTCCTCGACCAGGCCAACATCCCCAGCATCGAAGCACTGACCACACTCGACCAGCTCCGCTGGGCGGGCCACATTGTCTGCATGCCCCTGACACGAGACTCCCCAAAGCAAGCGCTCGACTCGGAACTCCTTCACGGCAAACGAGCCAAAGGTGGGCAGAGGAAACGTTACAAGGACCACCCTCAAAGCCTCCCTGATAAAGTGCAACATCCTCACTGTTATGTCTGCAATAAAGGTATAAACTGAGTATTGTTTAACTGAACAAGGTACAACCTTGGCTCTGCTTTATTATGGCCCAAAGTGCCTGACTCACAAAATGGCTGGCCTTTTATACCAGAGTAGCACCATGTGCGTCCTGCTCAGTGGCCTCCAACAACGACACCATCTGGTGGCTACAAACAGCATGTACATACATGACACGCACCGAGACCTGGGAGTCCCTGGGCCAAAGACCAGTCCGCCCTAAGTGGAGGAAGTGCATCCGGGAGGGCGCTGAGCACCTCGGTTCTCGTCGCCGAGAGCGTGCAGAAAGCAAGCGCAGGCAGCGGAAGGAGCGTGCGGCAAACCAGTCCCACCCTCCCCTTCCCTCAACCACTGTCTGTCCCACCTGTGACAGGGACTGTGGCTCTCGTATTGGACTGTTCAGTCACCTGAGAACTCACTTTTAGAGTGGAAGCAAGTCTTCCTCGATTGCGAGGGACTGCCTCATGATGATGATGATGTACAGTTGGAGCGGGACGTAGGGGAGGGCAGGAGGAGCAGGTCCACTGCCACCTCGGCCAATCAATACAGCGAGCTGATCAATGCCGGCCATCCCAGAGCGAGGGAGGCGATCGATGGAGGGACTACTCGACTCCAGCTCCCTCGCACAGCCTCACTGCCTCCTCCACTCGGGCTCGGGGAATGGGAGCCATTCGCGGTTGCAATCACACGTGGCAGAACTGATGTACTCCCCGGGGCTGCAGGCAATTGTGCAAGCAGTTTCTGATCATCGGTTCGGCAAATTGAAATTTGGGGAAACTCAGGATCGCGAACAAATCCAGCTCTTAAAGCAAGGCTGACAATTCACCAACGCCTTTCACCACCACCGGACGTCTCAAACTTCACAGCCAAGGAAGTACTTTTGGAGTGCGGTCACTGTTGTAATGTGGGAAACGCGGCAGCCAATCTGCGCACAGCAAGCTCCCACAAACAGCAATGTGATAATGACCCAGATTATCTGATGTTGATTGAGGGATAAATATTGGCCCCAGGACACCGGGGAGAACTCCCCTGCTCTTCTTCAAAATAGTGCCCCGGGATCTTTTACATCCGCCTGAGAGGGCAGGTGTAAAAGTTCTGATTTAATGCCTCATCTGAAAGACAGCACCTCCGACAGTGCGGCGCTCCCTCAGTACTACCCCTCCAACAGTGCGGTGCTCCCTCAGTACTGCCCCTCCGACAGTGCGGCGCTCCCTCAGCACTGCCCCTCCGACAGTGCGGCGCTCCCTCAGCACTGCCCCTCCGACAGTGCGGTGCTCCCTCAGTACTGCCCCTCCGACAGTGCGGCGCTCCCTCAGCACTGCCCCTCCGACAGTGCGGCGCTCGCTCAGTACTGCCCCTCCGACAGCGCGGCGCTCGCTCAGTACTGCCCCTCCGACAGTGCGGCCATCCCTCAGTACTGCCCCTCCGACAGCGCGGCGCTCCCTCAGTACTGCCCCTCCGACAGTGCGGCGCTCCCTCAGCATTGCACTGGGAGTGTGAGCCTGGACTGTGGGCTCGAGTCTCTACAGCGGGACCCAAACCCGCGACCTTGTGAATCTGCCCCCTGAGCCACGGCTGACACCTTGAAGCACAGTGGAGGATGGGAACTGGTTCTTTCGTGGACTGTGTGCCTCAGTACCACACCCTGCTACTCAGCGATCTACAGGGCTGTAGTGATACCCGCCCTCCTGTATGGCTCAGAGACATGGACCATATACAGTAGGACCTCAAGTCACTGGAGAAATACCACCAACGATGTCTCTACAAGAAAATACAAATCCCCTGGAAGGACAGGTGCACCAACATTAGTGTCCTCGACCAGGCCAACATCCCCTGCATTGAAGCACTGACCGCACTCGATCAGCTCCGCTGGGCAGGTTACATTGTCCGCATGCCCGACACGAGACTCCCAAAGCAAGCGCTTTATTCAGAATTCCCTCACGGCAAACGAGCCAAAGGTGGGCAGAGGAAACGTTACAAGGGACCACCCTCAAAGCCTCCCTGATAAAGTGCAACATCCCCACCGACACCTGGGAGTCCCTGGCCAAAGACCAGTCCGCCCTAAGTGGAGGAAGTGCATCCGGGAGGGCGCTGAGCTCCTCGAGTCTCGTCGCCGAGAGCGTGCAGAAACCAAGCGCAGGCAGCGGAAGGAGCGTGCGGCAAACCAGTCCCACCCTCCCCTTCCCTCAACCACTGTCTGTCCCACCTGTGACAGGGATGTGGTCCCCGTATTGGACTGTTCAGCCACCTAAGGACTCATTTTTAGAGTGGAAGCAAGTCTTCCTCAATTGCGAGGGACTGCCGATGATGATGATGAGTGTTAAATGGAACTACGTCTAACTACCGAGAGCTGTATAGCACCAGCCCTGGTCACAACATCTAAACATAGATCATTATCTTGTTACCCTGCACACAGGAACAGGAAGCGGGATTAGAGGGTGGAGGAAAATCCGTCACCGTTCTGACATCATTATAAATTCTTACCAACACTGGAAAATGTCTATGTAAACGTCACGCTGAAATTACACTCGGCCACCAGTGGTGGCGCTGTGGCGCCTGGCCAGCGATAATGGAATAAAGTGCACAGGCAGTGTGAGCTGACACAGGGTCTGGCGCGTATTACAGATTAATATTTGCCGCCCAGCCCAGGAAGCAGTGAGCCACGGGCGTGCGTGACGCACGACCAGCGTGCGTGAGTCAATCGCGGGATCTCACGGACACAACGTGTCCCGATAGAAGTTACTCGAAACTTAAACGAGCTCATCTCTTCGGCAGGCGATTGGAAGAATTTTTTTCTCCTTTCAAAAAAAAAGAGCTGGGTCTTTGATTCTGTTGTGTTCTCTGAATGATTTGGCCTCCAGCCGCAGGCCATTGCCAGGAAAAACAGGCCAATGCGTTTTGCTTTTAGAAGCATTCCTGTCAATCACGGGAGTTTTGGCAAGAAAGCGGTACGGGGAGAAAAGATTAGATGTTTGTTTTCGCGAGGTGCTGAAGGAGTGGAGCTGTCACACATTCCCCAGAGGTCACGGGCCGAGAGACAACGAGAGTGTCGCGGTTCGGGAGTAGGCTTTCGGGCCTGTTCTTCACGTTTCAGTGCGTCAGTCCCAGGAAGGAAATCTGATTTCAATAGAGCAGCAGAACTGTGATCAGGAGGGTGTCTGCCTGCGGCTGAGCTCGGTGATATCCAATCTCGGGCACCGGTGCGTGAAGGAATGTGAAGAACTGGGGCCCCCTGTACCTCCCGATCAGGCTCTCCCACCCCCTCCCCCCCAACGCTGTGAATCGCTGTTCGCCAGCAACACACACACACACACACACACACCCGGCGTACAATACCCCTGGACCATCCTCGGCACCAACACTGAACCCACACAGCCCGAGAGTCACACCTCACACCCTGGGGGATAATCGGCTTAGAGGGCCGTGTATGTTCCCGAACCCCTCGATTAGCGTCCAGCCTGTAACTCACTCCCGGGTATCCGTTATTCTATATATAAACCTCCCCGAATCCCTCGATTAGATTGCAGCCTGTAACTCACTCCCGGGTATCCGTTATTCTATATATAAACCCCCCCGAACCCCTCGATTAGACTCCAGCCTGTAACTCACTCCCGGGTATCTGTTATTCTATATATATAACCCCCGAACCCCTCGATTAGATTCCAGCTTGTAACTCACTCCCGGGTATCTGTTATTCTATATATAAACCCCCCGAACCCCTCGATTAGATTCCAGCTTGTAACTCACTCCCGGGTATCTGTTATTCTATATATAAACACCCCGAACCCCTCGATTAGATTCCAGTCTGTAACTCACTCCCGGGTATCCGTTATTCTATATATAACACCCCCCGAACCCTCGATGAGCTGTCCTGACATTGTGAACGACACTATAGAACGTAAGTCAGGGGAGAGGACAAAATAAATAATTCAGATTTTTTTTGGAAAAGAACCTCCCGCTGTTGCCACAGCAACACCTCCCCTTTGGGCCGAGGGTCAGAATCCAGCGACCGAGGGAATGTTTTCCCTTTTTCCGCAATTTGTTTGTGCCTTTGCTCCATCTGCTCCTCATTGCCGGAATGGAAGACAGATGAGAGTGGGTTCGGGGTCCCGGCAGATAACGGGCGGGAGAGCCGGAGGGCTAAATATAGACGAGGGCAGATAAAGTCTTGGGATCCCTCTCTCCGAGGCTATGTGCGTGAGGCACATGTTGGAAATGGCTAATTGGCAACGATTGAGAGAGTTCAGCAGCCGTGGCTCAGTGAGCATCACTCTCTCGCTCTCTCCGCTCAGTCAGAGGGGCGAGGGTTCAAATCCCACTCCAGGGACTTGAGCACAAAAATTCAGGCCGACACTCCCAGTGCAGTGATGAGGGAGCGCCGCACTGTCGGAGGGGCAGTACTGAGGGAGAGCCGCACTGTCGGAGGGGCAGTACTGAGGGAGCGCCGCACTGTCGGAGGGGCAGTACCGAGGGAGCGCCGCACTGTCGGAGGGCAGTACTGAGGGAGCGCCACACTGTCGGAGGGGCAGTGCTGAGGGAGCGCCGCACTGTCGGAGGGGCAGTGCAGAGGGAGTGCCGCACTGTCGGAGGGGCAGTACTGAGGGAGCGACGCACTGTCGGAGGGGCGGTGCTGAGGGAGCACCGCACTGTCGGAGGGGCAGTACTAGGGAGCTCTGCACTGTCGGAGGGGCAGTACTGAGGGAGCGCCGTACTGTCAGAGGGACTGTACTGAGGGAGCTCCGCACTGTCGGAGGGGCAGTACTGAGGGAGCGCCGTACTATCGGAGGGGCAGTGCTGAGGGAGCGCCGCACTGTCGGAGGGGCAGTGCTGAGGGAGCGCCGCACTGCACTGTCGGAGGGGCAGTACTGAGGGAGTGCCGCACTGTCGGAGGGGCAGCACTGAGGGAGCGCGCACTGTCAGAGGGGCGGTGCTGAGGGAGCGCCGCACTGTCGGAGGGGCCATCATTCGGATGAGACGTTAAACTGAGGCCCCGTCTGCCCCCTCAGGTGGATGTAAAAGATCCCGGGTCACTATTTGGAAGAAGAGCAGGGAGTTCTCCCCGGTGTCCTGGGGCCAATATTTATCCCTCGACCAACATCACTAAAACAGATGATCTGGGTCATTATCACATTGCTGTGTGTGGGAGCTTGCTGTGCGCAAATTGGCTGCCGCGTTTCCCACAATACAACAGTGAATGCACTCCATAAAGTGCTTCATTGGCTGTAAAGCGCTTTGGGATGGCCAGTGGTCGTGAAAGGCGCTATATAAATGCAAGTCTGTCTTTTACTGGGGGAGGTTAAATAATAGAGTACTTACAACACAGAAAGTTGACAACTCCTAATCTCTGTAAATAGGGATTATCATCAGCCCCAGGGTCTGAGCATAATATCCAGCTCACAGTGCACTTATTAATCTCTGCAGCTACACGGAGAATAAAGAACTCATCACCCACGGACACCAAGGCAGTGGCTTGCCCAATCACACCTCTCGTCACAGGTTCCTGGCTTCGAGTCCCACTCCAGAGACTTGAGCCCCATAATCAATACCGACACTCCCAGAGCCAGTATTGAGGGAGCACCGCACTGTCAGAGCTCCTGTTAAACTGCCCCTCCGACAGTGCAGTCCCTCAAAGCCACCCTGATAAAGCGCAACATCCCCACCGGCACCTGGGAGTCCCTGGCCAAAGACCAGTCCGCCCTAAGTGGAGAAAGTGCATCCGGGAGGGCTCTGAGCACCTCGAGTCTCGTCGCCGAGAGCATGCAGAGATCAAGTGCAGGCAGCGGAAGGAGCGCGCGGCAAACCAGTCCCACCCTCCCCTTCCCTCAACCACTGTCTGTCCCACCTGTGACAGGGACTGTGGCTCTCGTATTACATAGAAACATAGAAACATAGAAAATAGGTGCAGGAGTAGGCCATTCAGCCCTTCTAGCCTGCACCGCCATTCAATGAGTTCATGGCTGAACATGCAACTTCAGTACCCCCTTCCTGCTTTCTCGCCATACCCCTTGATCTCCCTAGTAGTAAGGACTACTCCTTTTTGAATATATTTAGTGAATTGGCCTCAACAACTTTCTGTGGTAGAGAATTCCACAGGTTCACCACTCTCTGGGTGAAGAAGTTTCTCCTCATCTCGGCCCTAAATGGCTCACCCCTTATCCTTAGACTGTGACCCCTGGTTCTGGACTTCCCAGTCACCTGTTCAGTCACCTAAGGGCTCATTCTAAGAGTGGAAGCAAGTCTTCCTCGATTCCGAGGGACTGCCTATGATGACTCCCTCAGTACTGCCCCTCCGACAGCGCAGTACGGCGATCCCTCAGCACTGCCCCTCCGCCAGTGCAGTACGGCGCTCCCTCAGTACTGCCCCTCCGACAGTGCGGCGCTCCCTCAGCACTGCCCCTCCGCCAGCGCAATGCGACGCTCCCTCAGCACTGCCCCTCCGCCAGCGCAGTGCGGCGCTCCCTCAGCACTGCACTTTAGTGTGGGCCTGGATTACGTGTTCAAGAATCTGGAGTGGAGCTCGAACTCTCAACCTTCTGACTGCGAGGCGAGAGAGAGAGCGAGAGAGGGAGAGAGAGAGAGAGCGCGAGAGAGAGAGTGACCCACTGAGCCACAGCTGAGACCTGACAACACACAAGAGACGGGGTGTGTTCCCTGGGGCATTCCGTCCTATTGGCCTCAGGCCGATTCCGGGCTCAGAACTGTTCATCATCGACACATCGCGAGGAACAACAACAGCTGATATTTATACAACGCCTTTAACATAGTAAAACGGCCCGATGCGTTTCACAGGGGGCGATTATCAAACGCAATTTGACACTGAGCCGCGCAAGGAGAAATTAGCGCTGGTGACCAAAAGCTGGGTCAAAGAGGTCGGTTTTAAGGAGCGTCTCGAAGGAGGAGAGAGAGGCGGAGAGGTTTAGGGAGGGAGTTCCAGAGCTTGGGGCCCAGGCAGCAGAAGGCACGGCCACCGATGGTGGAGCGATGGGAATCGGGGGATGGACATAGCAAGACGTGGTTAATCTCTGGGCCCGCTGTTGGAGAAAGAGTCACTCCAAACACGATAATAATGAACGGGCTTTCTAATTAAACACAAGCGTGTACAAATGGGGCCTGGTGATGCTTGGCCCTCAGGCCTGGACTGTGCGATTCCCAATCAGTGACGGGCGACCATTGGTCCGTGGTGACCACCCTCCGGTGTGTTTGTTTCAATAGTTAGCAGCTAGTTAGCAGAGAGAGGTGGGTGTGTTTTGGGGGCGGGGGCGGGGTTCCACGGACGCCACAGTTTGCACCCCGACCTCTCAGACTGGGGGCGAAGGTCGGAGGGCATCAGGTCAGGACAAGCTGTCTCGACCCCATCTCCTCTCCCCGCCCCTGGCCGCGAGGCAGCAGAGCCACAAGGCCGGGGGCTCGACACTTGGGACTGCTCCCCATCATACCGCCCGGGGGCTCAAGGGGCTTTGAAGCAAGAAAGCCTTGCATTTATATAGCACCTGTCCCCACCACCGGATGGGCCAAAGCGCCTCACTGTTGTATTGTGGGAAACGAGGCGGCGGAGGGGCGGGGCAGGGGGAGGGAAGAGAGCGGGGAGGGTGAAGGGGGGGGGAGGGTGAGGCAAGGGCGAGGGAGGGGGGAGGGTGAGGCGGGGGTGAGTGGGAGGGGGAAGGGGACAGTGAGGTGAGGGGGAGCGGGGCGGGTGAGGGGGAGGCGAGGGCGAGGCGAGGGGGAACGAAGGTGGTGGAGGGGGGGAAGCGGGGGCAAGGAGAGAGGGGGAGGGGGAGAAGGGGGGCTTCAGCACCCCAGCAGTAAATGATTTTTCATCATCCAACGCACTGAGTCACATCCCTGAATCACCTCAATGGCTGGAACTCCCGGACAGCACCGAGCAACTGAGTGTCCCGTGGGACTCCATTGCTGTTACCCCCGAGACACAGGGAACCCCCCCTCCCCTCTCACCGCCCTCCCCCCTCCCCCCTCACTGCCCCTCCTCCCTCACTGCCTCTTCCCCCCTCACCACCCCTGACCGCCCCTCCGCCCTCACTGCCCCTCCCCCCTCACTGCCCCTCCCCACCCCTCCCCCTTCCTCCCTCACTGCCCCTCCCCCCCTCACCACCCCTGACCGCCCCTCCCCCCTCACTGCCCCTCCCCCCTCTCTGCCCCTCCACCCCTCACCACCCCTGACCGCCCCTCCGCCCTCACTGCCCCTCCCCACCCCTCCCCCTTCCTCCCTCACTGCCCCTCCCCCCCTCACCACCCCTGACCGCCCCTCCCCCCTCACTGCCCCTCCCTCCTCTCTGCCCCTCCCCCCCTCACCACCCCTGACCGCCCCTCCCCCCCCACTGCCCCTCCCCCCTCTCTGCCCCTCCCCTCCTCACCACCCCTGACTGCCCCTCCGCCCTCACTGCACCTCCCCCGTCACTGCCCCTCCCCCTTCCTGCCTCACTGCCCCTCCCCCCTCACTGCCCCTCCCCCCCCTCACCGCCCCTGACCGCCCCTCCGCCCTCACTGCCCCTCCCCCTCACTGCCCCTCACCGCCCCTCCGCCCCTGACCGCCCCTCCGCCCTCACTGCCTCTCCCCCCCTTCACTCCCCCTCCCCCCGTTAGTTGTTATGGAGATCGCGGGACAGTTCCTGGCGGTGAGAAAGTGGCCAGTGGGAGGCGCTCACACTGCACGGGGTGGGTTTTTGATCACAGGCCGCTGACCCGGGTCAACCAGTGAGCGCATTTCCTGCCACACCAACAACTTGCATTTATATAGCGCCTTTAACATGGTGAACCGTCCCAAGGTACCTCATAGGTAGCGACATCGGGAGAAATTAGCGCAGGTGACCAAAAGCTGGGTCAAAGAGGTCAGTTTTAAGGAGCATCTTGAAGGAGGGGAGAGAGGCGGAGAGGTTTAGGGAGGGAGTTCCAGAGCTTGGGGCCCAGGCAACAGAAGGCACGGCCACCGATGGGGGAGCGATGGAAATCGGGGGATGGACAAGAGGCTAGAATTAGAGGAGCGCAGAGATGTCGGGGGGTTTGTGAGGCTGGAGGAGATTACAGAGATAGGGAGGGGCGAGGGCCATGGAGGGATTTGTAAACAAGGACGCGAATTTTGAAATCGAGGCGCTGATTAACCGGGAGCCAATGTAGGTCAGCGAGCACAGGGGGTGATGGGTGAGTGGGACTCGGTGCGAGTTAGGACACGGGGTCAGCGAGCACAGGGGGTGATGGGTGAGTGGGACTCGGTGCGAGTTAGGACACGGGTCAGTGAGCACAGGGGGTGATGGGTGAGTGGGACTCGGTGCGAGTTAGGACACGGGGTCAGTGAGCACAGGGGGTGATGGGTGAGTGGGACTCGGTGCGAGTTAGGACACGGGGTCAGCGAGTACAGGGGGTGATGGGTGAGTGGGACTGGGTGCGAGTTAGGACACGGGTCAGTGAGCACAGGGGGTGATGGGTGAGTGGGACTGGGTGCGAGTTAGGACACGGGGTCAGCGAGCACAGGGGGTGATGGGTGAGTGGGACTCGGTGCGAGTTAGGACACGGGGTCAGCGAGCACAGGGGGTGATGGGTGAGCGGGACTCGGTGCGAGTTAGGACACGGGGTCAGCGAGCACAGGGGGTGATGGGTGAGCGGGACTCGGTGCGAGTTAGGACACGGGGTGATGGGTGAGCGGGACTGGGTGCGAGTTAGGACACGGGGTCAGTGAGCACAGGGGGTGATGGGTGAGTGGGACTGGGTGCGAGTTAGGACACGGGGTGATGGGTGAGCGGGACTGGGTGCGAGTTAGGACACGGGGCAGCCGAGTTTGGGCTGGATACAACACTCGGGAGGTGCCTGCCCGCCCTTCTCCTTGCTGGGGGTCGGTGCAGGGGAGCTCAGTTTACAGCTCACTCACAAAGGGCCCATTGATGAGAGAGCACAGGTACACAGTACACTGCACGAAGCAACTGCGTCCCCACTCACACAGGGTAACGCACATAACTCAGTCTGCAGCAGGGCTGGGCACCCTCACTTCAACTGTTCCCCACCCTGCACTCTCTCTCTCTCTCTCTCTCTCTCTCTCACACACACACACTCCCCATCTCTCTCTCTCTCTCTCTCACACACACACACACACACTCCCCGTCTCTCCCTCTCTCTCTCTCTCTGTCTCTGTCTCACTCCCTGTCTCCCCACCCCGCTCTCTCTCTCTCTCTCTCTCTCACTCCCTGTCTCCCCACCCCGCTCTCTCTCTCTCTCTCACACCCTGTCTCCCCACCCCGCTCTCTCTCTCTCTCATACACACACACACACACACTCCCCGTCTCTCCCTCTCTCTCTCGCTCTCTCTCACACACACACACACACACACACACACACTCCCCGTCTCTCCCTCTCTCTCTCGCTCTCTCTCACACACACACACACACACACACACACTCCCCGCTCTCTCTCTCTCTCTCACTCCCTGTCTCCCCACCCCGCTCTCTCTCTCTCTCTCACTCCCTGTCTCCCCACCCCGCTCTCTCTCTCTCTCTCACTCCCTGTCTCCCCACCCCTCTCTCTCTCTCTCTCTCACACACACACACACACACACATTCCCCGTCTCTCCCGCTCTCTCACACACACACTACCCATCTCTCCCTCTCTCTCTCTCTCTCTCTGTCTCCGTTTCTCTCTCCCTCCCTCTCCCCCTCTCTCCCTCCTCACCTCACCTCACCCTGCTCTCTCTCTCTCTCTCTCTCACACACAAACTCCCCGTCTCTCTCTCTCTCTCTCACACACACACTCCCCGTCTCTCCCTCTCTCTCTCTCTCACACCCAACGCTCTCTCTCACACTCCCAGTCTCCTCACCTCTCTCCCCCTCCCTCCCTCTCTCTGTCTCTCTATCCCCCCCTCTCTCTCTCTCCCCTCCTCTGTCTCTCCTCACCCCACTCTGCCCCACTCCAGAAGGTCTCTCCTCTCCCTCAACGCTCTGTTATTCTCTTGATCCATCACTGCCACCACTCACTCCCCTTCCCTCTTCATCTTTCACCATATCTCTCTCTCTTTCTCATTCCCAACCTTCTTGCTCCCTGGTAACTCTCTCTCCGTCTCCCCACGTTCTGTCACTGATCGATCATTCTGTCTCTCGCTCTCCTCCCTCCCTCCACGTCCCACACTCTCGATCTCCTCAATTTTAATTTTGGAATGTTGATGTTCAAGTTGAGTGATGACAGAGAAACGGAGTGAAATACACTTATGTTTTTAAACTGCTGTCAAACACTCCCAGGGCAGGTACAGCATGGGTTAGATACAGAGTAAAGCTCCCTCTACACTGTCCCACCAAACACTCCCAGGGCAGGTACAGCACGGGTTAGATACAGAGTAAAGCTCCCTCTACACTGTCCCACCAAACACTCCCAGGGCAGGTACAGCACGGGGTTAGATACAGAGTAAAGCTCCCTCTACACTGTCCCATCAAACACTCCCAGGGCAGGTACAGCACGGGATTAGATATAGAGTAAAGCTCCCTCTACACTGTCCCATCAAACAAAAGTGCAACGCTCCCTCAGTACTGCCCCTCTGACAGTGTGGCGCTCCCTCAGTACTACCCATCTGACAGTGCGGCGCTCCCTCAGTACTGCCCCTCCGACAGTGCGGCGCTCCCTCAGTACTGCCCCTCCGACAGTGCGGCGCTCCCTCAGTACTGCCCCTCCGACAGCGCGGCGCTCCCTCAGTACTGCCCCTCCGACAGTGCGGCGCTCCCTCAGTACTGGCACTGTCAGAGATGTCGGCATTCGGAGGAGACGTTAAACCGAGACCCCCTCTGCCCTCTCGGGTGGGCTCGAAAGACCCCACGGCACTATTTCTAAAAGGAGCAGGGGGAGTTCTCCCCGGTGTCCTGGGGCCAATATTTATCCCTCAACCAACATCATTAAAAACAGATGATCTGGGTCATTATCACATCGCTGTGTGTGGGAGCTTGCTGTGCCCAGATTGGCTGCCGCGTTTCCCACAATACAACAGTGACCACACCTTGAGCAAAGTACTTCATTGGCTGTAAAGTGCTGAGGGGACGACAGGCACTAGAGAAATGCACGTCTTGCTTTGTTAACGAACATAATTGTCGAAAAATGCAGGAGGGGAAAAGAGTGACAGGTCGAAACAGGAAACCTTTGTCTGGGAAAAAAAATCACAGATCAAACCTGCAATTGCGAAAGGTAATGCCTCAGGATAAAAGGTTTATTTTTCTGAAATATATTCGAGGCCTAGTTACGCAGGCTGCGATGTGCTGAGAATCACCTGGTAAAGGCACACTAAATCAGGGAATTAATAAAAGGACCTTTCAGCCCTATGTTGCTGCAGTCCATTTAACAGACTTTTCAGCTGTATCGCAGTCTGTACCCAAGCCCAATTAATCTGCGAGGATATGTTGTACAAGCCCTTTCCCTCACCTCGGCAGGCAGTGAAGCAGAACCTTCGATCCAGCCTCACATTCCACACCAGTCACTGCCTCACATTCCCCGGCCTTCAGGCCCGATCTCATCTCCCACCACTCAGCCCCGACCACAAACATCCCTCTGCTCTTCCTCAACCCCAACTGGCATTCATACAGCGCCTAGCCAAACGCCCTCGTCCAGGCCAACATCGAAGCACTGACCACACTCGACCAGCTCCGCTGGGCCGGGCCACATTGTCCGCATGCCCAACACGAGACTCCCCAAAGCCAGCGCTCTACTCGGAACTCCTTCACGGCAAACAAGCCAAAGGCGGGCAGAGGAAACGTTACAAGGGACCACCCTCAAAGCTTCCCTGATAAAGTGCAACATCCCCCACCGACACCTGGGAGTCCCCTGGGCCAAAGACCAGTCCCGCCCTGAGTGGAGGAAGTGCATCCGGGAGGGCGCTGAGCACCTCGAGTCTCGTCGCCGAGAACACGCAGAAACCAAGCGCAGGCAGCGGAAGGAGCGTGCGGCAAACCAGTCCCACCCACCCCTTCCCTCAACCACTGTCTGTCCCACCTGTGACAGGGTCTGTGGTTCTCGTATTGGGCTGTTCAGCTACCTAAGGACTCATGTTAAGAGTGGAAGCAAGTCTTCCTCGATTCCGAGGGACTGCCTGTGATGAGGATGGTGAGTGAAATGTCCCACAGGAGCGATTATCAGACACAAATTTCACACCGAGCCACATAAGGAGATATTAGGGATAGGAAGAGGTCGGTTTTAATTAGCGTCTTGAAGGAGGGGAGAGAGGTAGAGAGGCGGAGAGGTTTAGGGAGGGAGTTCTAGAGCTTGGGGCCCAGGCAACAGAAGGCACGGCCACCGATGGTGGAGCGATTATAATCAGGGATGGTCAGGAGGGCAGAATTAGAGGAGCGCAGACATCTCGGGGGGGTTGTGGGGCTGGAGAGACTGTGGGTGCCGTAGGGTCTGGAGTGTATCAAGGGACATAGACAGGCTAAGTGAATGGGCAAAAATTTGGCAGACGGTGTACAATGTGAGAAAACGTGAGGTGTATTACCACTTTGGCAGAAAAACATAGAAAAACCATTTATGATTTAATTAGAGAAAGATTGCAAAGTGCTGCAGTACAGCGGGACCTGGGGGTACTTGTGCATGAAACACAAAACGGTAGTATGCAGGTACAGCAAGTGATCAGGAAGGCCAATGGAATGTTGGTCTTTATTGCAAGGGGGGTGGAGTGTAAAAGCAGGGAAGTCCTACTACAACTGTACAGGGTATTGGTGAGGTCACACCTGGAGTACTGCGTGCAGTTTTGATCTCCATATTTAAGGAAGGATATACTTGCATTGGAGACTGTTCAGAGAAGGTTCACTCGGTTGATTACGGAGATGAGGGGGTTGACTTATGAAGATAGGTAGAGCAGGTTGGGCCTCTACTCATTGGAGTTCAGAAGAATGAGAGGCGATCGTATCGAAACATATAAAATAATGAGGGGGCTCGACAAGGTAGATGCAGAGAGGATGTTTCCACTCATAGGGGAAACTAAAACTAGGGGACATAGTCTCAGAATAAGAGGCCGCCCATTTAAAACAGAGATGAGGAGGAATTTCTTCTCTCTGAGGGTTGTAAATCTGTGGACTTCTCTGCCCCAGAGAGCTGTGGAGGCTGGGTCATTGAATATATTCAAGGTGGAGATAGACAGATTTTTGAGCGATAAGGGAGTGAAGGGTTATGGGGAGTGGGCAGGGAAGTGGAGCTGAGTCCATGATCAGATCAGCCATGATCTCATTGAATGGCGGAGCAGGCTCGAGGGGCCGAATGGCTGACTCCTGCTCCTATTTCTTTAGGTACCACCCCGGGGAACAGAATTTTAATTTAATTCGACCGTTTAAAGTTCCCGGTTAATTTGGAAATCTGTGGGTTCTAGTCCCCTTACTAAAAGGGGGCACTCGATTTTAAGTTTTGACCAAAATAGTTGTAAAGCTGTTGAGTTGGGAGTGGCTTAGCCAGTCACGTGATGTTTGCAAGGCTCAATAAAACCCTGGCCAGTTGCGCTCGGGGGATCCACGATGGGGCAGGTGGTTGTGAGCCTGGTGGGTGAACTGGTAATGTGTTGTGTGATTGTTAAACCTTTTCCTAATAAACCAACTGGTTCTGAATAACAATGTGTTGCTATGAATTCTTAAGCAAAGAACCCATGAGGCAAATACATTACACAGTGCGTTTAGCATCCTCCTCCAATTTAGAGCCCAAAACTCGATGGACATTGGTACTGACAGATGTGTCCTGTTGAGTCACACTCGCCTGATTCTGATTTAATGAGCTGTTTCCTCCCCTCCCTCGATCTGGTGCTGGAGACCATTCATCACCCAATTCCTGCCCACAGGGCCAACCTTCAACTTGCGTGTCTAGGCAAGAAAACCTCACCTCGGATTACACCGGATATCGGGCACCAAAACAGGCCCTTTAGACCAACCTGGCCAAGTCAGCCATGACTCAGTGGGCAGCACCCTCCCCTCAGAGTCAGAAGGCTGTGGGTTCGAGTCCCACTCCAGGGACTTCAGCACAAAAAAAATCTCGGATGACACCCCAGTGCAGTACTGAGGGAGCGCCGTACTGCACTGTCGGAGGGGCGGTACTGAGGGAGCGCCGTACTGCGCTGTCGGAGGGGCAGTGCTGAGAGAGCGCCATACTGCGTTGTCGGAGGGGCAGTACTGAGGGAGCGCTGTACTGCACTGTCGGAGGGGCGGTACTGAGGGAGCGCCGTACTGCGCTGTCGGAGGGGCAGTGCTGAGAGAGCGCCGTACTGCGTTGTCGGAGGGGCAGTACTGAGGGAGCGCCGTACTGCACTGTCGGAGGGGCAGTACTGAGGGAGCGCCGTACTGCGTTGTCGGAGGGGCAGTACTGAGGGAGCGCCGTACTGCGCTGTCGGAGGGGCGGTACTGAGAGAGCGCCGTACTGCGCTGTCGGAGGGGCAGTACTGAGGGAGCGCCGTACTGCACTGTCGGAGGGGCAGTACTGAGGGAGCGCCGTACTGCGCTGTCGGAGGGGCGGTACTGAGGGAGCGCCGTACTGCGCTGTCGGAGGGGCGGTACTGAGGGAGCGCCGTACTGCGCTGTCGGAGGGGCGGTACTGAGGGAGCGCCATACTGTGCTGTCGGAGGGGCGGTACTGAGGGAGCGCCATACTGCGCTGTCGGAGGGGCGGTACTGAGGGAGCGCCATACTGTCGGAGGTGTTGTCTTTCGGATGAGACGTTAAACCGAGGCCCCGTCTGCCCCCTCAGATGAACGTCAAAAATCCCATGGCCACTATTTGGAAGAAGAGCAGGGGAGTTCTCCCCGGTGTCCTGGGACCAATATTTATCCCTCAAGCAACATCACTGAAACAGATGATCTGGGTCATTATCATATTGCTGTGTGTGGGAGCTTGCTGTGCGCAAATTGGCTGCCGCGTTTCCCACAATACAACAGTGACTACACTCCAAAAGTGATTCACTGGCTGTGAGGCGCGTTGAGACGTCCGGTGGTCGTGAAAGGCGCTATATAAATGCAAGTCTTTTTATATCCCTTTTATAATATGGCAGACCAGAACTGAACGCAGTACTCCCAGTGTGGTCTAACCAAGGTTCGGATACAGGTTTAGCATAACTTCCCTACTATTTAATACTATCCCTCTGGAAATAAACCTGAGTACTTGGCTTGCTTTTTTTTTAAAAGGTCTTGCTAACCTGTGAGGCAACTTTTAGCGATGTGAGCGTTTGTACTTTGAGATCCTTTTGTTTCTCCTGCCTTTAATATAGAACAGCTTTCCACGATCGATTGACAGAGGCGTAGATGCTGAGAGGCTGTTTCTCCTGGCTGGAGAGCGTAGAACCAGAGGGTGGTGAACCTCTGGAATTCTCTGCCCCAGAGGGCTGTGGAGGCTCAGTTGTGGGAGTAAATTCAAGGCCGAGACCGACAAGCAGGCCTCAAATTACGAGCAGCGATTACACAAATTAGGGTTGTGTTCCCTGGAATGTAGCAGGTTAAGGGGCAATCTGATCAAAGCTCCCAAGATATTAAGGGGGAACAGTTAGGGGAGATAGAGAGGAACGATTAACGCTGGTTAGGGATTCTAGGACCAGGGGGCATAATTTAAATATTACAACCAGACCTTTCATGGAGTGAAACTAGGAAATATTCCTACAAACAAAGTAGTGCAACTCTCTTCCACAAACGACAATCGATGCTGGGTCAATTGTTGATTTTAAATCGGAGATTGATAGCTTTTTGGTATCCAAAAGGTATTAAGGGATATGGGCCAAAGGCGGGTATATGGAGTTAGGTCGCAGATCAGCCCTGATCTCATCGAACAGGCTCGAGGGGCTGAATGGGCCTCCTCCTGTTCCTGTGTAACAGGCTCGAGGGGCTGAATGGGCCTCCTCCTGTTCCTGTGTAACAGGCTCGAGGGGCTGAATGGGCCTCCTCCTGTTCCTGTGTAACAGGCTCGAGGGGCTGAATGGGCCTCCTCCTGTTCCTGTGTAACAGGCTCGAGGGGCTGAATGGGCCTCCTCCTGTTCCTGTGTAACAGGCTCGAGGGGCTGAATGGGCCTCCTCCTGTTCCTGTGTAACAGGCTCGAGGGGCTGAATGGGCCTCCTCCTGTTCCTGTGTAACAGGCTCGAGGGGCTGAATGGGCCTCCTCCTGTTCCTGTGTAACAGGCTCGAGGGGCTGAATGGGCCTCCTCCTGTTCCTGTGTAACAGGCTCGAGGGGCTGAATGGGCCTCCTCCTGTTCCTGTGTAACAGGCTCGAGGGGCTGAATGGGCCTCCTCCTGTTCCTGTGTAACAGGCTCGAGGGGCTAAATGGGCCTCCTCCTGTTCCTGTGTGACAGGCTCGAGGGGCTGAATGGGCCTCCTCCTGTTCCTGTGTAACAGGCTCGAGGGGCTGAATGGGCCTCCTCCTGTTCCTGTGTAACAGGCTCGAGGGGCTAAATGGGCCTCCTCCTGTTCCTGTGTGACAGGCTCGAGGGGCTGAATGGGCCTCCTCCTGTTCCTGTGTAACAGGCTCGAGGGGCTGAATGGGCCTCCTCCTGTCCCTGTGTAACAGGCTCGAGGGGCTAAATGGGCCTCCTCCTGTTCCTGTGTAACAGGCTCGAGGGGCTGAATGGGCCCCCTCCTGTTCCTGTGTGACAGGCTCGAGGGGCTGTAATGGGCCTCCTCCTGTTCCTATCCTCCTATGTTAGATTTTTGGTCATGAAGGGATATGGGGATCGGGTGGAAAAGTGGAGCTGAGGTCAAAGATCAGCCATGATCTTATTGAATGGTGGAGCAGGCTCGAGTGGCTGAATGGCCGACTCCTGCTCCTATGCAACAGGCTCGAGGGGCCGAATGGCCGACTCCTGCTCCTATGTCTTATGTAATCTAAAAAATGGACAGTGAGCTACAGGAGGAGATATTCGATGGAGTGACCAGAATCTGGGTCAGAGAGGTCGGTTTTAAGGAGGAGAGAGAGGCGGAGAGGTTTAGGGAGGGAGTTCCAGAGCTTGGGGCCCAGGCAACAGAAGGCACGGCCACCGATGGTGGAGTAATGGAAATCACAGAAATTTACAGCAGTTATTCAGCCTAATCCCACTTTCTAGTACCCCCTTACATTCAAGTCTAAATCATTGATGTACACTACAAAAAGCAAAGGACCCAGCACTGAGTCCTGTGGAACCCCACTGAAATATCCTTCCAGCCACAAAAACACCCGTCAACCATTCCCCTTTGCTTCCTGCCTCTGAACCAATTTTGGTTCCAACTTGCCACTTTGCCCTGGATCCCATGGGCTTTTAATTTCATGACCAGTCTGCCATGTGGGACCTTATCAAAAGCCTTGCTAAAATCCATATACACTACATCAAGCGGGGATATGCAAGAGGCCAGAATTGGAGGAGTGCAGAGACCTAGGAGGGCTGGAGGAGGTTTCAGAGATAGGGAGGGGTGTAGGGGCTGGAGGAGGTTACAGAGATAGGGAGGGGTGTAGGGGCTGGAGGGGGCTGGAGAGATAGGGAGGGGTGTAGGGGCTGGAGGAGGTAACTGAGATAGGGAGGGATGTAGGGGCTGGAGGGGGTTACAGAGATAGGCGAGGGTCCGTGGAACACAAGGAGTTCTCTCCCTAAAACCTCGCCAACTCTCTCTCCAACACCACCTCAATCGCGGCGATCAGTGGGGCCTGAGTAAATCGGCCAGGTCTGCCTTTAGTGATGAGCAGCCCCTCTCTGCCTGAACTGATGGCAGGCGGAGGGAGTGGGATTGTTGTATTGAGGTGGGTGGAGCTCTGTGCAGATTACAGATCCAATAACCGTTGTAATATAATGTATGTAGGTTAGTCAGGGGGACAGGGTGAAACCACATCTGCTCTGTAACAGTTTCCACGGTAATTCGAGCTCCCCTGGGCGTCTTATCAGACCGGCCTCGTTGTGGTGATGGGCTGCTCCGTCTGGTTAAATATCCTACCCGATACTCTTTATCCTCATCCTCCTCCACCCATGTTCTCCAGCCTCGCTCCCTGGGGGAGGGGGCGGGGGAGCGTATGGGCAGAGAGCGAGAGAGGGAGCAGAGCACCGAACTTCGGGCGCCCATCTCCCCCGGGGCTCATTAACCTACATTGGCTCCCGGTTTCCCCCGACCCCAAATGCCTCCCAATTTCAAATCCTTCCATGGTTCACCCCCGCCATCCCTCTCCCTATCTCCTCGGTTTCGTCGCTGAGAGCAAGCGCAGGCAGCGGAAGGAGCGTGCGGCAAACCAGTCCCACCCACCCTTTCCCTCAACCACTGTCTGTCCCACCTGTGACAGAGACTGTGGCTCTCGTATCGGACTATTCAGCCACCTAAGGACTCATTTTGAGAGTGGAAGCAAGTCTTCCTCGATTGCGAGGGACTGCCTCATGATGACGGTCTCTGTAACCTCCTCAGTCCACCCAACCCAATTCCCCCCCCCAAATCTCTGCACTCCTCCAATTCTGGCCTCTTGCCCTGCCCCCGATTTTCATTGCCCCACCATCGCCTTCTGCTGCCTGGGCCCCAAGCTCTGGAACTCCCTCCCCAAACCTCTCCGCCTCTCTCTCCTCCTTCAAGACGCTTCCGAAAACCCACCTCTGTGACCCAGCTTTTGGTCACCTGCCCCTCATACCTCCCTGGGTGGCTGGGTGTCAGTTTTTTGTCCGACTTACACTCCTGTGAAGCACCTTGGGGAGCTTGACTACGTTGTATTGTTGTTGGGAGAACCCCCTCTCCAGTGTGGGGCTCTCTGTCAATGGGGCTCCCTGCCTCCCCCCCGCCCCCGCTGAACAATGAGGGCTTTGCCCGGGAGAACGTTGCCCTGTTTTGGGGCTGATTTCCTCCAGGTCTCAACACCAAGTCTAGGCAGGGGTGGGGTCCTCCCGGGGGGGGGGGGCAGGGGGGGGTCCTCCCTGGGGGGGAGGGGGGGGCAGGGGCTCTCTGCAACCAGTCACCAAACAGCACAGGGCGCCAACTTATGCTCAAGCTCGGAGGCTCTCCCACTGGGTGCTGGTTACTGGGTGGTGGTCAGGAGCAGGGGGAAGGCCCCACTGCCTCCAATAACCTTGAGCGAGTGGGTCCCCTCCTGTTACCCCCCCCGCCCCCCTCCGCCCCCCCCCCACCCCTTACACGGAGATATCCTACCTCACACCAGCACAGATTGGGGATTGAACCCACGACCCCGCCATCGGGAGCGGCTCGATAAATACAATGCAGCCGTCCGTGGCTCAGTGGGCAGCGTTCACTCTCACCTGTGAGCGAGAGGGTCGAGGGTTCGAGTCCCACTCGAGGGACCTGAGCCCATAATCCAGGCCGACACTGCCTGTGCAGTACCGAGGGAGCGCCGCACTGTCGGAGGGGCAGTACTGAGGGAGCGCCGCACTGTCGGAGGGGCGGTACTGAGGGAGCGCCGCACTGTCGGAGGGGCGGTACTGAGGAAGCGCCGCACTGTCGGAGGGGCAGTACTGAGGGAGTGCCGCACTGTCGGAGGGGCAGTACTGAGGGAGTGCCGCACTGTCGGAGAGGCTGTACTGAGGGAGTGCCGCACTGTCGGAGGGGCGGTACTGAGGGAGTGCCGCACTGTCGGAGAGGCTGTACTGAGGGAGTGCCGCACTGTCGGAGGGGCGGTACTGAGGGAGCGCCGCACTGTCGGAGGGGCGGTACTGAGGGAGCGCCGCACTGTCGGAGGGGCAGTACTGAGGGAGCACTGCACTATCAGAGGGGCGGTACTGAGGGAGCGCCGCACTGTCGGAGAGGCTGTACTGAGGGAGTGCCGCACTGTCGGAGGGGCAGTACTGAGGGAGCGCCGCACTGTCGGAGGGGCAGTACTGAGGGAGTGGCGTACTGTCGGAGGGGCAGTACTGAGGGAGTGGCGTACTGTCGGAGGGGCAGTACTGAGGGTCGGGGGAGGGGGAGACGAGGGCTGGGCGGGGCGGGTGGCCAATGTCGGGGGGGGGGCTGAGGGCCAGCGATACTCCAAGGCGGGGTGTCCGAGGTCAGTGAATAATTCTCCTCCCCTGTGGCGGGTTTTCCCGCGATCGACCAGTCCCACGCGCTGCGCGAGCGCCGAGCCCATCGCTGGGATGGCCACTGCCGTCGGGGAGAAGGTAAGTTTGGCCCTTGCCGAGCCCGCAGCGATGGCCTTTCCCTTTAAGGGAGGGGGGGGACCCTTTGAACGCGGCAGTGCCCTGCGCTCACTCCCACCCCCACAGCCCGCTGCCCATAGCACCCCAGGAAATGGAGCGCCTGATAACACAATAGGAGCAGGAGTCGGCCATTCGGCCCCTCGATCCTGCTCCGCCATCCAATCAGACCATGGCTGATCTTTGACCTCAACTCCACTTCCCGCTCGATCCCTCGATCCCCCGATCCCCCGATCCCACGATCCCACGATCCCCCGATCCCACGATCCCTCGATCCCCCGATCCCCCGATCCCCCGATCCCCCGATCCCTCGATCCCTTAATATCCAAGTTTAGAGCAACCACCAAATTGTTTAAAAGTTTGAAACCTTGGCGCTAGTTTTTGAAACTTTTGAGAGTCACGCGTCCTGGCCCTCAGTCTCCCACACTCCCGCCCGGCACCATTTACTGAGCAGACTCGCTGCAGTCGGCCACTTAGGGCAGAGTTATGCAGAGAGGATGAAATATGATTGGAAAGTTGATTAGCAATTAACGTGATTAAGGCTGGGAATGTTTTATTTCATGTGCCCTGAAACACAATGAGAGAAAACAGCAAATCTTTAGTAGCAGCGATTATCCAGGCCTCCCTCTGCCCCCCCCCCCCCCACAGCAAGCAAATCACCAGGCAAATCAGGCCATTATACACTCGCACAGGGACTGCCTGCTTCAACTGTAACCCTTTCCAATCCCCGCAGTGATGGCAAAAGCGAAACACATAGAGAGAGGGGGAGGGGGAGAGGGAGCGGGAGGGGAGAGAGGGAGGGGGGGAGAGGGAGGGGGGGGGGGGAGAGAAGGGGGGGAGAGAGGGAGGGGGGGGAGAG
>NC_091996.1:93044221-93091721 GCF_044704955.1 Pristiophorus japonicus
GGAGAGAGACAGAGAGAGACGGAGAGACGGAGAGAGACGGAGAGATGGAGAGACGGAGAGAGACGGGGAGAGACGGAGAGAGACGGAGAGAGACGGAGAGACGGAGAGAGACGGAGAGAGACGGAGTGAGATGGAGAGAGACAGAGAGAAGGAGAGAGACGGAGAGACGGAGAGAGATGGAGAGACGGAGCGAGACGGAGAGAGACGGTGAGAGTCGCAGAGACGGAGAGAGACGGGGAGACGGAGAGACGGAGAGAGACGGAGAGACAGAGAGAGAGGAGAGATGGAGAGACGGAGCGAGACGGAGAGATGGAGAGAGACGGAGAGACGGAGAGAGACGGAAATATTCAGAGAGACGGAGAGAGACGGAGAGAGACGGAGAGATGGAGAGAGACGGAGAGAGACGGAGAGTGACGGAAAGAGAAGGAGAGACGGAGAGAGACGGAGAGAGACGGAAAGAGAAGGAGAGACGGAGAGTGACGGGGAGAGACGGAGAGACGGAGAGACGGAGAGAGACAGGGAGAGACGGAGTGAGACGGAGAGAGATGGGGAGAGATGGAGAGACGGGGAGGGATGGAGAGAGACAGAGAGAGATGGAGAGACGGGGAGAGACGGGGAAATGGAGAGACGGAGAGAGACGGGGAGAGACGGAGAGAGACGGAGAGAGACGGAAAGAGATGGAGAGACGGAGAGAAACGGAGAGAGAAAAGGAGAGGCGTAGAGACGGAGAGAGACGCAGAGAGACGGGGAGACGGAGAGAGATGGAGAGAGACAGAGAGAGACGGAGAGACGGAGAGAGACGGAGAGAGACGGAGAGAGATGGAGAGAGACGGAGAGAGACAGAGAGAGACGGAGAGACGGAGAGAGACGGAGAGTGACGGAGAGAGATGGAGAGAGACGGAGAGACGGAGAGAGATGGAGAAAGACGGAGAGGTGGAGAGAGATGGAGAGAGACAGAGAGGCGGAGAATGATGGAGAGAGACGGAGAGAGACGGTGAGACGGAGAGACAGAGAGAGACAGAGAGACGGAGAGAGATGGAGAGAGATGGAGAGAGATAGAGAGACGGAGAGAGACGGAGAGACGGAGAGAGACGGAGAGAGACGGAAAGTGACGGAGTGAGATGGAGAGAGACAGAGAGAAGGAGAGAGACAGAGAGACAGAGAGAGACGGAGAGAGACGGAGAGAGATGGAGAGACGGAGAGAGACAAGGAGAGACGTAGAGACGGAGAGAGACGCAGAGAGACGGGGAGACGGAGAGAGATGGAGAGAGACAGAGAGAGACGGAGAGACGGAGAGAGACGGAGAGAGACGGAGAGAGACGGAGAGACGGAGAGAGACGGAGAGTGACGGAGAGATGGAGAGAGACGGAGAGTGATGGAGAGAGACAGAGAGAAGGAGAGAGACGGAGAGACGGAGAGGCAGAGAGAGACGGAGAGAGACAGAGAGACGGAGAGAGACGGAGAGACGGAGAGACAGAGAGAGACGGAGAGAGACGGAGAGAGACGGGGAGACGGAGAGAGATGGAGAGAGACGGAGAGAGATGGAGAGACGGAGCGAGACGGAGAGAGACGGTGAGAGTCGGAGAGAGACGGAGAGACGGAGAGAGACGGAGAGACGGAGAGAGACGGAAATATTCAGAGAGACGGAGAGAGACGGAGAGATGGAGAGAGACGGAGAGAGATGGAAAGAGAAGGAGAGACGGAGAGTGATGGGGAGAGAGACGGAGAGAGATGGGGAGAGATGGAGAGATGGGGAGGGACGGAGAGAGACGGAGAGAGACGGAGAGACGGGGAAATGGAGAGACGGAGAGAGACGGGGAGAGACGGAGAGAGACGGAGAGAGACGGAAAGAGATGGAGAGACGGAGAGAAACGGAGAGAGACAAGGTGAGACGGAGAGACGGAGAGAGACGGGGAGACGGAGAGAGACGGAGAGACGGAGAGAGACGGAGAGAGACAGAGACGGAGAGAGACAGAGAGACAGAGAGAGACGGAGAGACGGAGAGAGACGGAGAGAGACGGAGAGAAATGGAGAGAGACGGAGAGGCGGAGAGAGATGGAGAGAGATGGAGAGGCGGAGAGAAATGGAGAGAGACGGAGAGACGGTGAGACGGAGAGACAGAGAGAGACAGAGAGACGGAGAGAGACGGAGAGGGAGAGAGTCAGAGAGACGGAGAGAGACGGAGAGACGGAGAGAGACGGAGAGTGACGGAGTGAGATGGAGAGAGACAGAGAGAAGGAGAGAGACGGAGAGACGGAGAGACAGAGAGAGACGGAGCGAGACGGAGAGAGATGGAGAGACGGAGAGAGATGGAGAGAGACGGAGAGAGACAGAGAGACGGAGAGTGACGGAGAGAGACGGAGAGCGACGGAGAGAGATGGAGAGAGACGGAGAGAGATGGAGAGTGACGGGGAGAGATAGGGAGAGACGGAGAGACGGAGAGAGATGGAGAGAGATGGAGAGATGGAGAGAGACGGAGAGAGACGGAAAGAGACGGTGAGACGGAGAGAGACGGAGAGAGACGGAGAGACGGAGAGAGATGGAGGAGATGGAGAGAGACGGAGAGAGGCAGAGAGACGGAGAGAGACAGAGAGAGACGGAGAGACGGAGAGAGATGAAGAGAGACGGAGAGACGGAGAGAGATGGAGAGAGATGGAGAGGCGGAGAGAGATGGAGAGAGGCGGAGAGAAATGGAGAGAGACGGAGAGAGACAGTGAGACAGAGAGACAGAGAGAGACAGAGAGACGGAGAGAGACGGAGAGAGATGGAGAGAGACAGAGAGATGGAGAGAGACGGAGAGACGGAGAGAGACGGAGAGAGACGGAGTGAGATGGAGAGAGACAGAGAGAAGGAGAGAGACGGAGAGACGGAGAGAGATGGAGAGAGATGGAGAGACGGAGAGAGATGGAGAGAGATGGAGAGACGGAGCGAGGCGGAGAGAGACGGTGAGAGTCGGAGAGACGGAGAGAGACGGGGAGACGGAGAGACGGAGAGAGACGGAGAGACGGAGAGAGAGGAGAGATGGAGAGACGGAGCGAGACGGAGAGATGGAGAGAGACGGAGAGACGGGGAGAGACGGAAATATTCAGAGAGACGGAGAGAGACGGAGAGAGACGGAGAGATGGAGAGAGATGGAGAGAGACGGAGAGAGACGGAAAGAGAAGGAGAGACGGAGAGTGACGGGGAGAGACGGAGAGACGGAGAGACGGAGAGAGACAGGGAGAGACGGAGTGAGACGGAGAGAGATGGGGAGAGATGGAGAGACGGGGAGGGACAGAGAGAGACAGAGAGAGATGGAGAGACGGGGAGAGACGGGGAAATGGAGAGACGGAGAGAGACGGGGAGAGACGGAGAGAGACGGAGAGAGACGGAAAGAGATGGAGAGACGGAGAGAAACGGAGAGAGAAAAGGAGAGGCGTAGAGACGGAGAGAGACGCAGAGAGACGGGGAGACGGAGAGAGATGGAGAGAGACAGAGAGAGACGGAGAGACGGAGAGAGACGGAGAGAGACGGAGAGAGATGGAGAGAGACGGAGAGATGGAGAGAGACGGAGAGAGATGGAAAGAGAAGGAGAGACGGAGAGTGACGGGGAGAGAGACGGAGAGAGATGGAGAGACGGGGAGAGACGGGGAAATGGAGAGACGGAGAGAGACGGAGAGAGACGGAGAGAGACGGAGAGAGACGGAAAGAGATGGAGAGACGGAGAGAAACGGAGAGAGACAAGGTGAGACGGAGAGACGGAGAGAGACGGGGAGACGGAGAGAGACGGAGAGACGGAGAGAGACGGAGAGAGACAGAGACGGAGAGAGACAGAGAGACAGAGAGAGACGGAGAGACGGAGAGAGACGGAGAGTGACGGAGAGAGATGGAGAGAGACGGAGAGACGGAGAGAAATGGAGAGAGACGGAGAGGCGGAGAGAGATGGAGAGAGACGGAGAGGCGGAGAGAAATGGAGAGAGACGGAGAGAGACGGTGAGACGGAGAGACAGAGAGAGACAGAGAGACGGAGAGAGACGGAGAGAGATGGAGAGAGTCAGAGAGGCGGAGAGAGACGGAGAGACGGAGAGAGACGGAGTGAGATGGAGAGAGACAGAGAGAAGGAGAGAGACGGAGAGACGGAGAGACAGAGAGAGACGGAGCGAGACGGAGAGAGATGGAGAGACGGAGAGAGATGGAGAGAGACGGAGAGAGACAGAGAGACGGAGAGTGACGGAGAGAGACGGAGAGCGACGGAGAGAGATGGAGAGAGACGGAGAGAGATGGAGAGTGACGGGGAGAGATGGGGAGAGACGGAGAGACGGAGAGAGATGGAGAGAGATGGAGAGATGGAGAGAGACGGAGAGAGACGGAAAGAGACGGTGAGACGGAGAGAGACGGAGAGAGACAGAGAGACGGAGAGAGACGGAGAGAGACGGAGTGACGGAGAGAGATGGAGAGAGATGGAGAGAGACGGAGAGAGGCAGAGAGACGGAGAGAGACAGAGAGAGAGGGAGAGACGGAGAGAGATGAAGAGAGACTGAGAGACGGAGAGAGATGGAGAGAGATGGAGAGGCGGAGAGAGATGGAGAGAGGCGGAGAGAAATGGAGAGAGACGGAGAGAGACGGTGAGACGGAGAGACAGAGAGAGACAGAGAGACGGAGAGAGACGGAGAGAGATGGAGAGAGACAGAGAGACGGAGAGAGACGGAGAGACGGAGAGACAGAGAGAGACGGAGCGAGACTGAGAGAGACGGAGAGAGACGGAAAGAGATGGAGAGACGGAGAGAAACGGAGAGAGACAACGTGAGACGGAGAGACAGAGAGAGACAGAGAGACGGAGAGAGACGGAGAGAGATGGAGAGAGACAGAGAGACGGAGAGAGACGGAGAGAGACGGAGTGACAGAGAGAGATGGAGAGAGATGGAGAGAGACGGAGAGAGGCAGAGAGACGGAGAGAGATAGAGAGAGACGGAGAGACGGAGAGAGATGAAGAGAGATGGAGAGACGGAGAGAGATGGAGAGAGATGGAGAGGCGGAGAGAGATGGAGAGAGGCGGAGAGAAATGGAGAGAGACGGAGAGAGACGGTGAGACGGAGAGACAGAGAGAGACAGAGAGACGGAGAGTGACGGAGAGAGATGGAGAGAGACAGAGAGACGGAGAGAGACGGAGAGACGGAGAGACAGAGAGAGACGGAGCGAGACGGAGAGAGACGGAGAGAGACGGAAAGAGATGGAGAGACGGAGAGAAACGGAGAGAGACAAGGTGAGACGGAGAGACAGAGAGAGACAGAGAGACGGAGAGAGACGGAGAGAGATGGAGAGAGACAGAGAGACGGAGAGAGACGGAGAGAGATGGAAAGAGAAGGAGAGACGGAGAGTGACGGGGAGAGAGACGGAGAGAGATGGAGAGACGGGGAGAGACGGGGAAATGGAGAGACGGAGAGAGACGGGGAGAGACGGAGAGAGACGGAGAGAGACGGAAAGAGATGGAGAGACGGAGAGAAACGGAGAGAGACAAGGTGAGACGGAGAGACGGAGAGAGACGGGGAGACGGAGAGAGACGGAGAGACGGAGAGAGACAGAGAGAGACGGAGAGACGGAGAGAGACGGAGAGAGACAGAGACGGAGAGAGACAGAGAGACAGAGAGAGACGGAGAGACGGAGAGAGACGGAGAGTGACGGAGAGAGATGGAGAGAGACGGAGAGACGGAGAGAAATGGAGAGAGACGGAGAGGCGGAGAGAGATGGAGAGAGACGGAGAGGCGGAGAGAAATGGAGAGAGACGGAGAGAGACGGTGAGACGGAGAGACAGAGAGAGACAGAGAGACGGAGAGAGACGGAGAGGGAGAGAGTCAGAGAGACGGAGAGAGACGGAGAGACGGAGAGAGACGGAGAGTGACGGAGTGAGATGGAGAGAGACAGAGAGAAGGAGAGAGACGGAGAGACGGAGAGACAGAGAGAGACGGAGAGAGACAGAGAGACGGAGAGTGACGGAGAGAGACTGAGAGTGACGGAGAGAGATGGAGAGAGACGGAGAGAGATGGAGAGTGACGGGGAGAGATGGGGAGAGACGGAGAGATGGAGAGAGATGGAGAGAGATGGAGAGATGGAGAGAGACGGAGAGAGACGGAAAGAGACGGTGAGACGGAGAGAAACGGAGAGAGACAGAGAGACGGAGAGAGACGGAGAGAGACGGAGTGACAGAGAGAGATGGAGAGAGATGGAGAGAGACGGAGAGAGGCAGAGAGACGGAGAGAGACAGAGAGAGACGGAGAGACGGAGAGAGATGAAGAGAGACGGAGAGACGGAGAGAGATGGAGAGAGATGGAGAGGCGGAGAGAGATGGAGAGAGACGGAGAGAGACGGTGAGACAGAGAGACAGAGAGAGACAGAGAGACGGAGAGAGACGGAGAGGCGGAGAGAAATGGAGAGAGACGGAGAGAGACGGTGAGACGGAGAGACAGAGAGAGACAGAGAGACGGAGAGAGACGGAGAGAGATGGAGAGAGACAGAGAGACGGAGAGAGACGGAGAGACGGAGAGAGACGGAGAGAGACGGAGTGAGATGGAGAGAGACAGAGAGAAGGAGAGAGATGGAGAGACGGAGAGAGATGGAGAGAGATGGAGAGACGGAGAGAGACGGAGAGAGATGGAGAGACGGAGCGAGGCGGAGAGAGACGGTGAGAGTCGGAGAGACGGAGAGAGACGGGGAGACGGAGAGACGGAGAGAGACGGAGAGACAGAGAGAGAGGAGAGATGGAGAGACGGAGCGAGACGGAGAGATGGAGAGAGACGGAGAGACGGAGAGAGACGGAAATATTCAGAGAGACGGAGAGAGACGGAGAGAGACGGAGAGATGGAGAGAGACGGAGAGAGACGGAGAGAGACGGAAAGAGAAGGAGAGACGGAGAGTGACGGGGAGAGACGGAGAGACGGAGAGACGGAGAGAGACAGGGAGAGACGGAGTGAGACGGAGAGAGATGGGGAGAGATGGAGAGACGGGGAGGGACGGAGAGAGACAGAGAGAGATGGAGAGACGGGAGAGATGGGGAAATGGAGAGACGGAGAGAGACGGGGAGAGACGGAGAGAGACGGAGAGAGACGGAAAGAGATGGAGAGACGGAGAGAAACGGAGAGAGAAAAGGAGAGGCGTAGAGACGGAGAGAGACGCAGAGAGACGGGGAGACGGAGAGAGATGGAGAGAGACAGAGAGAGACGGAGAGACGGAGAGAGACGGAGAGAGACGGAGAGAGATGGAGAGAGACGGAGAGAGACAGAGAGAGACGGAGAGACGGAGAGAGACGGAGAGTGACGGAGAGAGATGGAGAGAGACGGAGAGAGACGGTGAGACGGAGAGACAGAGAGAGACAGAGAGACGGAGAGAGACGGAGAGGGAGAGAGTCAGAGAGACGGAGAGAGACGGAGAGACGGAGAGAGACGGAGAGTGACGGAGTGAGATGGAGAGAGACAGAGAGAAGGAGAGAGACGGAGAGACGGAGAGACAGAGAGAGATGGAGCGAGACGGAGAGACGGAGAGAGACGGAGAGTGACGGAGAGAGATGGAGAGAGACGGAGAGAGACGGTGAGACGGAGAGACAGAGAGAGACAGAGAGACGGAGAGAGACGGAGAGGGAGAGAGTCAGAGAGACGGAGAGGGAGAGAGTCAGAGAGACGGAGAGAGACGGAGAGACGGAGAGAGACGGAGAGTGACGGAGTGAGATGGAGAGAGACAGAGAGAAGGAGAGAGACGGAGAGACGGAGAGACAGAGAGAGATGGAGCGAGACGGAGAGAGATGGAGAGACGGAGAGAGATGGAGAGAGACGGAGAGAGACAGAGAGACGGAGAGTGACGGAGAGAGACGGAGAGCGACGGAGAGAGATGGAGAGAGACGGAGAGAGATGGAGAGTGACGGGGAGAGATAGGGAGAGACGGAGAGACGGAGAGAGATGGAGAGAGACGGAGAGATGGAGAGAGACGGAGAGAGACGGAATGAGACGGTGAGACGGAGAGAGACGGAGAGAGACAGAGAGACGGAGAGAGACGGAGAGAGACGGAGTGACGGAGAGAGATGGAGAGAGATGGAGAGAGACGGAGAGAGGCAGAGAGACGGAGAGAGACAGAGAGAGACGGAGAGACGGAGAGAGATGAAGAGAGACGGAGAGACGGAGAGAGATGGAGAGAGATGGAGAGGCGGAGAGAGATGGAGAGAGGCGGAGAGAAATGGAGAGAGATGGAGAGAGACAGTGAGACAGAGAGACAGAGAGAGACAGAGAGACGGAGAGAGACGGAGAGAGATGGAGAGAGACAGAGAGATGGAGAGAGACGGAGAGACGGAGAGAGACGGAGAGAGACGGAGTGAGATGGAGAGAGACAGAGAGATGGAGAGAGACGGAGAGACGGAGAGAGACGGAGAGAGACGGAGTGAGATGGAGAGAGACAGAGAGAAGGAGAGAGACGGAGAGATGGAGAGAGATGGAGAGAGATGGAGAGACGGAGAGAGATGGAGAGACGGAGCGAGGCGGAGAGAGACGGTGAGAGTCGGAGAGACGGAGAGAGACGGGGAGACGGAGAGACGGAGAGAGACGGAGAGACGGAGAGAGAGGAGAGATGGAGAGACGGAGCGAGACGGAGAGATGGAGAGAGACGGAGAGACGGGGAGAGACGGAAATATTCAGAGAGACGGAGAGAGACGGAGAGAGACGGAGAGATGGAGAGAGATGGAGAGAGACGGAGAGAGACGGAAAGAGAAGGAGAGACGGAGAGTGACGGGGAGAGACGGAGAGACGGAGAGACGGAGAGAGACAGGGAGAGACGGAGTGAGACGGAGAGAGATGGGGAGAGATGGAGAGACGGGGAGGGACGGAGAGAGACAGAGAGAGATGGAGAGACGGGGAGAGACGGGGAAATGGAGAGACGGAGAGAGACGGGGAGAGACGGAGAGAGACGGAGAGAGACGGAAAGAGATGGAGAGACGGAGAGAAACGGAGAGAGAAAAGGAGAGGCGTAGAGACGGAGAGAGACGCAGAGAGACAGGGAGACGGAGAGAGATGGAGAGAGACAGAGAGAGACGGAGAGACGGAGAGAGACGGAGAGAGACGGAGAGAGATGGAGAGAGACAGAGAGAGGCGGAGAGACGGAGAGAAACGGAGAGTGACGGAGAGAAATGGAGAGAGACGGAGAGACGGAGAGAAATGGAGAAAGACGGAGAGGCGGAGAGAGATGGAGAGAGACGGAGAGGCGGAGAATAATGGAGAGAGACGGAGAGAGACGGTGAGACGGAGAGACAGAGAGAGACAGAGAGACGGAGAGAGACGGAGAGAGATGGAGAGAGATGGAGAGAGATAGAGAGACGGAGAGAGACGGAGAGACGGAGAGAGACGGAAAGTGACGGAGTGAGATTGAGAGAGACAGAGAGAAGGAGAAAGACGGAGAGACAGAGAGAGACGGAGAGAGACGGAGAGAGATGGAGAGACGGAGAGAGACAAGGAGAGACGTAGAGACGGAGAGAGACGCAGAGAGACGGGGAGACGGAGAGAGATGGAGAGAGACAGAGAGAGACGGAGAGACGGAGAGAGACGGAGAGAGACGGAGAGAGACGGAGAGACGGAGAGAGACGGAGAGTGACGGAGAGAGACGGAGAGTGATGGAGAGAGACAGAGAGAAGGAGAGAGACGGAGAGACGGAGAGACAGAGAGAGACGGAGAGAGACAGAGAGACGGAGAGAGACGGAGAGCGACGGAGAGAGATGGTGAGAGACGGAGAGAGATGGAGAGTGACGGGGAGAGATGGGGAGAGACGGAGAGACGGAGAGAGATGGAGAGAGACGGAGAGATGGAGAGAGACGGAGAGAGACGGTGAGACGGAGAGAGACGGAGAGAGACGGAGAGAGACGGAGAGACGGAGAGACGGAGAGAGATGGAGAGAGACGGAGAGATGGAGAGAGACGGAGAGACGGAGAGAGACGGAGAGAGACGGAGAGAGATGGAGGGACGGAGAGTGAGGGAGAGACAGAGAGAGACGGAGAGAGACGGAGAGAGACGGAGGGACGGAGAGAGACGGAGGGACGGAGAGAGACGGAGGGTGACGGAGAGACGGAGAGAGACGGAGAGATGGAGAAACGGGGAGACGGAGAGTGTAATGTCTGTAAGCTTGTAATGTTTGTAGCGCCATACTGTGGATGTGGACGTATTGTGTACGGCAAGTGCAGGGTTAGTAACAAACAGAACCAGGCAGATTCCGGAGGCTTCTGAGAGAGCTGCCTGCCATGTTAGGAGCTGTGTGTGCTGTGCTCTGTGAATATATCACTTTTGGCGATGAGATGGGATTTTCCGGATGATTTAAAGCTTAAATTTTGTTGGGGAAGGATTCAGCCAGCCGACAGAGAGACTTTGGAAGTTTCTGTCTTTGGAAAAAGCTACAAAATCCGAGGTAAAATACAGCACATGGTGTGAACAGCTAGAGATTAAAATGGCAGGTGTATTGGGATATTTGGGAGAATATCGACACGACCGGGAACGTTTTAAAGCGTATGTGGATCGGCTAAAAATGTATTTCACTGCAAATAACAATCGAAGTTCCAGACAATGCAGTCCAGAACCGGGCTGTGTTGGAACGTAAGATAGCGATCTTCTTATCGGAGGCAGGTCCGGCATTATACGAAACCCTTGTAAATCTGTTTGTGCCTGACGAGCCAAAGGACACAACGCTTAAAGAGATTTTAACGAAGCTGGAGCAGCACTATAACCCCAAACCGTTAGAAATTACTGAAAGCTATCGTTTTGGGATTCGGAATCAAAAGGCAGATGAAAGTATCAGTGATTACATCGCAGCATTAAAAAAGCTATCGATGCACTGTAATTTTGGAAACTTTCAAATCCAAGCATTACGGGATCGTTTTGTTTGTGGGGTGAAAAATGATGCGATCAGAAGGAAGTTATTGACGACAGATGGCTTGACTTTTGAGATTGCTTGTCAGACCGCGAGGTCGATGGGCATGACCGAACAATATTCCCGAGAATTAAATAATGATTACGGTCGTCAGTCAACCGAGGTAAATCACCTGCAGGTTCAAAGTAAAAGATGGTGGGGGCCCAAAGTCTCAGAAACTGGAAATTCTAACAGAGCGTCGAAGTCATGCTATAGGTGCCTGGGACAACACATTGCTCAAAGTTGTCCATACGTGAAGGCAGAGTGTTTCTTCTGCAGGAAGACTGGGCATCTTGCGAAGGCATGCTGACTGAAGGGTAAACCAGCTTCCAAAGCTATGAGTCCAGTGTTCAAAGCTATGAGTAGAAATCCCAAGAGACTACATAGCATGGAAGAACAACAACAGGACGAGGAGACGTTAGAGTTACACGTCATCAGGAGCACGAGGTTAACGGACAGCGATTCGGAAAGCATCAAAATCCACATGGATGTTGCGGATTCAAGATACCAATGGAAATTGACACGGGTGCATCCGTGAGTGTTGTACTGGAGTCACTGTACCTCGACAAATTGCGTGATTTCCAACTGGAGAAATCCAAGATAGAGCTGCGAGGCTACTCGGGAGAGAAAATTCCTGTGGTAGGTCATATCACCGTACCGGTGAAATATAAAGAGCAATTTCAGAACTTGCCTCTATTAGTAGTGAAAGGAGACAAGTCTGCCTTAGTAGGAAGAAATTGGTTGAGCTGACTGAAGCTGGATTGGAATAAGATTTTCTGTGTGGAAGTGAGATTTTCATCAATGGATGAGGTTATCAAGAAGTATCCGAAGGTGTTCTCTGAAACGGGCAGTCCGATTCAAGGCTTCAAGGTGAGTATCAGAGTACAGAAGGACGTTAGATCGGTTTACTATAAGCCACGTTCCGTACCATATGCACTCAAGGAGAAAGTTGAGCAAGAACTCAAAAGACTAGAGACTGAGAACATTATTTGTAAGATAGATCGATGTAATTGGGCTACACCCATTGTTGTTGTACCTAAGTCTGATGGTAAGCTAAGATTGTCTGGTGATTATAAAGTAACCGTAAACCAGGTTCTAGAGGGTAATGTCCCCAATACATTGCCGAATATAGAAGATTTGTTCACAACACTGACAGGTGGTCAGATCTTCTCAAAACTGGATCTTACGAATGCCTACTTACAGCTTGAACTAGATGAGAAGTCCAAGTCATGTTTGACTATAAATACTCATCTAGGCCTATATCAATTTAATAGGCTACCGTTTGGAGTGTCTTCCGCCCCTGCCATATTCCAAGGGGTGATGAACCAGATTTTGAAAGGTATTGAAGGGATAGTATGTTATTTGGATGACATACTAATTTCAGCACCAAATAGGCAAATTCATAATAACATATTGAATGAAGTCCTCAAACAGCTAGAGAAGAACAGAGTACGAGTGTCTGCTCGTAAGTGTGAGTTATTTAAAAACTCAGTGGAATACTTAGGGTACAGAGTAGGCAAAGATGGTTTACATCCAACCATGGAAAAATTGGATGCGATCAGAAATGCACCCACTCCCAGGAATGTCACTGAACTTCGTTCATTCTTGGGTCTTTTGAACTATTATGGGAAGTTCCTACCAAATTTGGCTACAGTATTACATCCACTGAATGAACTTTTGAAAAAACAGGTCCATTGGAAGTGGTCAAAAGAATGCGATACAGCATTCAAGGAGTGTAAAAGCAAATTGGTAGAGAGCACCATGTTAGTTCACTATGACATATCTAAGGAGATTAAGCTAGCATGTGATGCCTCTCCGTATGGAGTTGGGGCAGTAATCGCTCATGTATCACGTAGTGGAGAGGAGAGACCAATTGCTTTTGCTTCACGCACTCTCAGTGCCAGTGAGAGTAATTATGCGCAAATTGAAAGGGAAGCTTTGGCATTAATTTTTGGGGTCAAGAAGTTTCACAAATACTTGTATGGTCGCAAGTTTACCATCGTTACGGACCATAAGCCCCTAACAGCAATCCTCCATCCAAAGTCCCCAGTTCCAACATTAGCTGCAGCCGGAATGCAGAGATGGGCTTTGATTTTGTCAGCATATACATATGATATTGAATACAGGTGATCAGCTGATCACAGTAATGCTGATGCAATGTCTAGATTGCCTTCCCCATCACAAGTTACACCCGATAGGGAAGAAGTGTTTTATTTTTCATACATTGATGAACTGCCAGTCACAGCTGAAGAGACTGGTAGAGCAACCAAATGTGACCCAGTGATGTCAAAGGTGTATGAGTATATTGCAAATGGATGGCCAAACCAGGTAACAGACAAAGATACACATCCATTCTTCATTCGTAGGAATGAATTATCAGTCGATAAAGTCGATCATGTGGGGTGCAAGAGTGGTTATACCAAATAAATTCAGGTCCAAATTATTAGGAGACCTCCATGACCAGCACCTGGGAATGTGCTTGACCAAGAGTTTTGCACACAGTTATTTATGGTGGCCAGGTCTTGATAAAGATATAGAGTACATCGTGAGTCAGTGTACAACATGTCAATCGGTAAGCAAGCAACCACCACCCGTACCATTACAGCCATGGAAATGGCCTCCCAGGGTGTGGCAAAGGCTACATATTGATTTTGCTGAGTTAGAAGGACAACAATTGTTCATTGTGATTGATAGCCATTCGAAGTGGGTTGAGGTGTTCCAATGTGGAAAATAATGTAAAACATTGGACATTTCACAAAAATTATTTTCATCATTTAGCCTCCCTGAAGAGCTTGTTTCGGATAATGGACCACAATTTTGTTCAGAAGAATTTGCACAATTCACGAGCAAAAATGGGGTGAAACATACCAAGGTTCCACCATACTATCCTGCTTCGAATGGTGCAGCAGAGCGCACTGTACAAATTGTAAAATGTGCCTTCATAAAACAAATGTTAGATCCAAATCCAAGAAACGACAGTTGTCATTGGATCACAAATTGGCTAATTTTTTGATTACATATCGAAATACTCCTCATACAACTACTGGTAGAACACCAGCAGAATTGTTTCTCAAACGACAGCCACGAACCAGATTCTCGTTGTTAAAGCCAAATTTGGCACAGTCCGTAGAAAAGACACAATTAAGACAGAAAGAGAATCATGATAAAGGGAGAGTAAAACAGAGAAGTGTGAAATTAAACCAGAAGGTTTAATGATGGTGAAGAACCATCACCATAAATGGTTAAAGTGGTTACCAGGAAGAGTGGTGAAGATATGTGGCCCTCGCACATATTTGGTAAAGATGTTTGATAATGGACAGGTTAGGTTTGTTCATATTGATCATATTTTACCTCCAGACATGGAAGGAGTTAAAGGTGGGAATGATTCAATTATTTCTGACTCATCAGATAGTTTTGATACACCAGTAGCAAATCCTAAATCCAATGTACTGGAAACAAATCCAGGAGAGAATCAGAATGAAAGTCTGAGTCCGAGTCAGGAAAACAAAGAGCCTGAAGTTAGAGTGAGTTCAAATGAAAATCAAGGAAATTCCGTGGAGGAAAATGTTCCTCAGGATGAGCCTCGAATGAATTTAGATTCGACACCATGTTTGGAAGGTTCTGTTCGAGAGCGAAGGTATCCTCTTCGAAACAGAACACAAGTGGTAAAGTTAAATTTGTAAATAGGAAAAAAAAAGTTTATATCCGGTGTTATGTATAAACATGAAAGTTATGCATGATGTCTGTTATAATAACTTCTTCATTAAGGAGGGAGAAGTGTAATGTCTGTAATGTTTGTAGCTCCACACTGTGGATGTGGATGTGGATGTGGAGAGAGGGGGAGAGGGGGAGAGGGGGAGAGAGGGAGAGATGGAGAGAGAGGGAGAGACGGAGAGAAACAGAGAAACAGAGAGACAGAGAGACGGAGAGAGACAGAGAGAGACGGAGAGAGACGGAGACAGAGAGAGAGAGAGAGAGAGAGATGGAGAGAGAGAGAGACAGACAGAGAGAGAGAGAGAGAGACGAAGAGAGACGGAGAGAGACAGAGAGACGGAGAGAGAAGGAGAGGAGAGACGGAGATAGGCGGAGAGATATAGAAACAAAGAAACATAGAAAATAGGTGCAGGAGTAGGCCATTCGGCCCTTCGAGTCTGCACCACCATTCAATAAGATCATGGCTGATCATTCCCTCAGTACCCCTTTCCTGCTTTCTCTCCATACCCCTTGATCCCTTTAGCTGTAAGGGCCATATCTAACTCCCTCTTGAATATATCCAATGAACTGGCATCAACAACTCTCTGTGGTAAGGAATTTCACAGGTCAACAACTCTCTGAGTGAAGAAGTTTCTCCTCATCTCGGTTCTAAATGGCTTAGCCCTTATCCTTAGACTGTGTCCCCTGGTTCTGGACTTCTCCATCATTGGGACCATTCTTCCCCGATCTAACCTGTCCAGTTCCGTCAGAATCTTATATATTTCTATGAGATCCCCTCTCATCCTTCTAAACTCCAATGTAAAAAGGCCCAGTTGATCCAGTCTCTCCTCATATGTCAGTCCCCAAATCCCAGGAATCAGTCTGGTGAACCTTCACTGCACTCCTTCAATAGCAAGAATGTCCTTCCTCAGATTAGGAGACTAAAACTGAACACAATATTCCAGGTGAGGCCTCACTAAGGCCCTGTACAACTGCAGTAAAACCTCCCTGCTCCTATACTCAAATCCCCTAGCTATAAAGGCCAACATACCATTTGCCTTCTTCGCCTGTTGTATCTGCATGCCAACTTTCAATGACTGATGAACCATGACACCCAGATCTTGCTGCACCTCCCCTTTTCCTAATCTGCCGCCATTCAGATAATATTCTGCCTTCGTGTTTTTGCCCCCAAAATGGTTAACCTCACATTTATCCACATTATACTGCATCTGCCATGCGTTTGCCCACTCACCTAACCTGTCCAAGTCACCCTGCAGCCTCTTAGCATCCTCCTCACAGCTCACACCGCCACCCAGCTTAGTGTCATCTGCAAACCTGGAGATATTACACTCAATTCCCTCATCTAAATCATTGATGTATATTGTAAAGAGCTGGGGTCCCAGCACTGAGCCCTGTGGCACCCCACAAGTCACTGCCTGCCATTCTGAAAAGGACCCGTTTATCCCGACTCTCTGCTTCCTGTCTGCCAACCAGTTCTCTATCCATGTCAGTACATTACTCCCAATACCATGTGCTTTAATTTTGCACACCAATCTCTTGTGCGGGACCTTGTCAAAAGCCTTTTGAAAGTCCAAATACACCACATCCACTGGTTCTCCCTTGTCCACTCTACTAGTTACATCCTCAAAAAATTCCAGAAGATTTGTCAAGCATGATTTCCCTTTCATAAATCCATGCTGACTTGGACCGATCCTGTCACTGCTTTCCAAATGCGCTGCTGTTTCATCCTTAATAATTGATTCCAACATTTTCCCCACTACCGATGTCAGGCTAACCAATCTAGAATTCCCTGTATTCTCTCTCCCTCCTTTTTTAAACAGCGAGGGAGAGAAAAAACAGGTATTATTGACTGTAAAGAGATGGAGAGAGGCGGAGAGAGGGAGAGAAATGGAGAGAGACGGAGAGAGACGGACAGATGGAGAGAGACGGAGAGAGACGGACAGACGGAGAGCGATTGAGAGACAGAGAGATGGAGAGAAGGAGCAAAGGAGATGGAAGGACAGAGAGAGGTGGAGATGTAAAGATTTACATTTATATAGCACCTTTCACGACCACCGGACGTCCCAAAGCGCTTTACAGCCAATGAAGTACTTTTTGAAGTGCAGTCACTGTTGTAATGTGGCAAACACAGCAGCCAATTTGTGCACAGCAAGCTCCCACAGACAGCAATGTGATAATGACCCAGATAATCTGCACTGCGCTGTCGGAGGGACAGTACTGAGGGAGCGTCGCACTGTCGGAGGGGCAGTACTGAGGGAGCACCGCACTGTCGGAGGGGCAGTACTGAGGGAGTGCCGCACTGTCGGAGGGGCAGTACTGAGGGAGCGCCGCTCTGGTTAAACTAGTCGGCGCTGGAGGTGCGTGAGCCATTGACATCCAGCTGCCCTGTGACCCTGGCAGAAACGTTGGCCCCCGCCCTCCACTCCCCTAATCCCGTGTGACTGACAGCTGCCTGGGGCCAATATGAGGCGTTTGCCGAGTGCCCTTTGATGTGGAGCGGGGCTGTCTGTCAGACGGGATTGCGATGGGGACGTGCGGCCAAGAAAAACAGTGAGTCAGCGGGAAAAAACTCCCCGCGGGTGCAACTGGGTCGCGGGAATTGGCAACACCACGCCTCACCTGGGCTCACCTGGCATATTAAGCAGCGCATCAGGGAAATCATACCGAGCACCGTCTGTATCTAACAGCAACCGCAGACTGCAATCTCTCACATCCGTTCCTGGCATTCCTCAGCTCCCTTCTCCAGCTGTGCACGCCTCCCTATTTCTGTAACCCCCTCCAGCCCCTACACCCCTCCGTATCTCTGTAACCCCCTCCAGCCCTACACCCCTCCCTATCTCTGTAACCCCCTCAAGCCCCTACACCCCTCCCTATCTCTGTAACCACCTCCAGCCCCTACACCCCTCCCTATCTCTGTAACCTCCTCCAACCCCTACACCCCTCCCTATCTCTGTAACCTCCTCCAGCCCCTACACCCCTCCCTATCTCTGTAACCCCCTCAAGCCCCTACACCCCTCCCTATTTCTGTAACCCCCTCCAGCCCCTACACCCCTCCCTATCTCTGTAACCCCCTCCAGCCCTACACCCCTCCCTATCTCTGTAACCCCCTCAAGCCCCTACACCCCTCCCTATCTCTGTAACCACCTCCAGCCCCTACACCCCTCCCTATCTCTGTAACCTCCTCCAACCCCTACACCCCTCCCTATCTCGGTAACCTCCTCCAGCCCTTACACCCCTCACTATCTCTGTAACCCCCTCCAGCCCTACACCCCTCCCTATCTCTGTAACCCCCTCAAGCCCCTACACCCCTCCCTATCTCTGTAACCCCCTCCAGCCCCTACACCCCTCCCTATCTCTGTAACCTCCTCCAACACTCCAACCCTCCGAGATCTCGGCTCTCCTCCAATTCTGTCCCAGTGTTAGTGGCAGCATTCTCGTCTCTGAGTCAGAAGGTCGTGAGTTCAAGTCCCACTCCAGTGGTTTAAGCACATAAATCTGGGCTGAGGGAGGGGCAGTACTGAGGGAGCCCCGCACTGTCGGAGGGGCAGTACTGAGGGAGCACCGCACTGTCGGAGGGGCAGTACTGAGGGAGCCCCGCACTGTCGGAGGGGCAGTACTGAGGGAGCACCGCACTGTCGGAGGGGCAGTACTGAGGGAGCCCCGCACTGTCGGAGGGGCAGTACTGAGGGAGCCCCGCACTGTCGGAGGGGCAGTACTGAGGGAGCACCGCACTGTCGGAGGGGCAGTACTGAGGGAGCACCGCACTGTCGGAGGGGCAGTACTGAGGGAGCACCGCACTGTCGGAGGGGCAGTACTGAGGGAGCGCCGCACTGTCGGAGGGGCAGTACTGAGGGAGCGCCGCACTGTCGGAGGGGCAGTACTGAGGGAGCGCCGCACTGTCGGAGGGGCAGTACTGAGGGAGCACCGCACTGTCGGAGGGGCAGTACTGAGGGAGCGCCGCACTGTCGGAGGGGCAGTACTGAGGGAGCACCGCACTGTCGGAGGGGCAGTACCGAGGGAGCGCCGCACTGTCGGAGGGGCAGTACTGAGGGAGTACCGCACTGTCGGAGGGGCAGTACTGAGGGAGCGTCGCACTGTCGGAGGGGCAGTACTGAGGGAGCACCGCACTGTCGGAGGGGCAGTACTGAGGGAGCGCCGCACTGTCGGAGGGGCAGTACTGAGGGAGTGCCGCACTGTTGGAAGGGCAGTACTGAGGGAGTGCCGCACTGTCGGAGGTGCCGTCTTTCGAATGAGATGTTAAACCGAGGCCCCGTCTGCTCTCTCTCAGTTGGATGTAAAAGATCCCAGGCCACTATGTCGAAGAAGAGCAGGGGAGTTCTCCCCAGTGTCCTGGGGCCAATATTTATCCCTCAATAAACGTAACAAAAACAGATGATCTGGGTCATTATCACATTGCTGTGTGTGGGAGATTGCTGTGCGCAAATTGGCTGCTGCGTTTCCCACATTACAACAGTGACCGCACTCCAAAAGTACTTCATTGGCTGTAAAACACTTTGGGATGTGAATGGCGCTATATAAATACAGGTCTTTCTTTCTTATTCCTGTGCGCACCGCCCCCATATTTGGAACACTTGGAGCGGCGCTCCCTCAGTACTGCCCCTCCGACAGTGCGGCGCTCCATCAGTCCTGCCCCTCTGACAGTGCGGCGCTCCCTCAGTACTGCCCCTCTGACAGTGCGGCGCTCCATCAGTCCTGCCCCTCTGACAGTGCGGCGCTTCCTCAGTACTGCCCCTCTGACAGTGCGGCGCTCCCTCAGTACTACCCCTCCAACAGTGCGACGCTTCCTCAGTACTGCCCCTCCGACAGAGCGCCGCTCCCTCGGTACTGCCCCTCCAACAGTGCGGCGCTCCCTCAGTACTGCACTGGAGTGTCAGAGTAGATTTACGTGCTCAAGTCCCTGGAGTGGGATTTGAACCCACGACCTTGTGACTCAGAGACGAGCGAGACAGTGAACCACTGAGCCACGGCTGGCACTGTGGGAACTTTAAGCGTTTTTACTTCGCATCGTGCTGCGAAGTGCCAAGTATTTCAGCTTCTCGGCCACTCGCTGGCTCGTCCTCGCTCCAGAGCTTGGCACTCTCTCACTCTGTCTCTGTTATAATTAGATCGCAACCAGCTGCTCCTCACATTGACTTAACCCCTCGCTCTCCCTGCTCCTATGTGCTCTCACGGGATCAACGGAGAACTGTGCATCGATCCGTGCGCAGTGAACCAATTTCAGCCGATGCTGAATCGAATCTAACAGTGTCGGCTGTGTCTCAGTGGGCAGCACTCTCACCTCTGAGTCATAAGCTCAAGGGTTCAAGTCCCACTCCAGGGACTTGAGCACGAAAATCCAGGCCAACACTCCCAGTGCAGCACTGAGGGGGCGCCGTACTGCGCTGTCGGAGGGCAGGGCTGAGGGAGCGCCGTACTGTCGGAGGGGCAGTACTGAGGGAGCGCCGCACTGTCGGAGGGGCAGTACTGAGGGAGTGCCGCACTGTCGGAGGGGCAGTACTGAGGGAGTGCCGCACTGTAGGAGGGGCAGTACTGAGGGAGCGCCACACTGTCGGAGGGGCAGTACTGAGGGCGTGCCGCACTGTCGGAGGGGCAGTACTGAGGGAGCGCCGCACTGAAGGAGGGGCAGTACTGAGGGAGCACCGCACTGTCGGAGGGGCAGTACTGAGGGCGCGCCGCACTGTCGGAGGGGCAGTACTGAGGGCGTGCCGCACTGTCGGAGGGGCAGTACTGAGGGAGCGCCGCACTGTCGGAGGGGCAGTACTGAGGGAGCACCGCACTGAAGGAGGGGCAGTACTGAGGGAGCACCGCACTGTCAGAGGGGCAGTACTGAGGGAGCACCGCACTGTCGGAGGGGCAGTACTGAGGGAGCGCCGCACTGTCGGAGGGGCAGTACTGAGGGAGCACCGCACTGAAGGAGGGGCAGTACTGAGGGAGCACCGCACTGTCGGAGGGGCAGTACTGAGGGCGTGCCGCACTGTCGGAGGGGCAGTACTGAGGGAGCGCCGCACTGTCGGAGGGGCAGTACTGAGGGAGTGCCGCACTGTCGGAGGGGCAGTACTGAGGGAGCGCCGCACTGTCGGAGGGGCAGTACTGAGGAAGTGCCGCACTGTCGGAGGGGCAGTACTGAGGGAACGCCGCACTGTCGGAGGGGCAGTACTGAGGGAACGCCGCACTGTCGGAGGGGCAGTACTGAGGGAGCACCGTACTGAAGGAGGGGCAGTACTGAGGGAGCACCGCACTGAAGGAGGGGCGGTACTGAGGGAGCAATGCACTGTGGTAGATGTCGTCTTTCGGATGAAAGGTTAAACCGAGGCCCCGTCTGCTCTCTCTCGGGTGATTGTAAAAGATCCCAAGGCACTATTTTGAAGAAGAGCAGGGGAGTTCTCCCCGGTGTCCTGGGGCCAATATTTATCCCGCAACCAACATCACTAAAACAGATGATCTGGGTCATTATCACATTGCTGTGTGTGGGAGCTTGCTGTGCGCAAATTGGCTGCCGCGCTTCCCACAATACAACAGTGACTACACTTTGAAAGTTCTTCATTGGCTGTAGAGTGCTTTGGGACATCCTAAGGAGGTTAAAGGCGCAATATAAATGCAAATCTTCCTTTCATCGGATCTGCTCCCAGCGCGTTCCCGATCACAACAACTCGCTGCGTAAAAACATTCTCCCCATCTCCCCCTCTGGTTCCATCGCCGATTATCGTCAATCTGTGTCCCTCTGGTTACCGACCCTCCTGCCCCGGGAACAGTCTCTCCTTATTTACTCCATCAAAACCCCTCGTGATTCCGAACACCTCGATCAAATCTCCCCTTAACCTTCAGACTGGAATGAGTTCAGGGACAGTGACAATGCCCGTGATTTGATGTACTCTGGCGTTATGATGGGAAGCCTGGTATCGCAGGGCCTATGCCCTTCTCCTGCTCATCCCCTCTCATCGACAGGTCCAATTAAGCCCATTTATCATCCACTTCCACCTTTCTCTTGGCCCCCTCTTCAATTTGCCGGATGCCCAAATAATTGCTCTGGAAATAAAGTTTGCATAAATTGGCCGTGTGGTCGATAATGAAGAAAGCTGCGGACTGCAGGAAGATATCGATGGACTGGTCAGGTGGGCAGAGCTGTGGCAAATGGAGTTCAATCCGGAGAAGTGTGAGGTCATGCATTTGGGGAGGGCTAACAAGGCAAAGAGAACACACATTAAATGGTAGGACACTGAGAAGTGTAGAGGAACAGAGGGACCTTGGAGTGCAGGTCCACAGATCCCTGAAGGTAGCAGGCCGGGTAGATAAGGTGGTTAAGAAGGCACACGGGATACTTGCCTTTATTAGCCGAGGCATGGAATACAAGAGCAGGGAGGTTATGCTTGAACTGTATAAAACACTGGTTAGGCCACAGCTGGAGTACTGCATGCAGTTCTGGTCACCGCATTACAGGAAAGATGTGATTGCACTGGAGAGGGTACAGAGGAGATTTACCAGGATGTTGCCTGGACTGGAGAATTTTAGCTATGAGGAAAGATTGGATAGGCTGGGGTTGTTTTCCTTGGAACAGAGGAGGCTGAGGGGAGACCTGATTGTGGTGTATAAAATGATGAGGGGCCTGGATAGAGTGGATAGGACGGACCTGTTTCCCCGAGCAGAGGGGTCAACAACCAGGGGGCATCGATTTAAAGTAATTGGGGGGAGGTTTAGAGGGGATTTGAGGGGAAATCTCTTCACCCAGAGGGTGGTGGGGGTCTGGAACTCACTGCCTGAAAGGGTGGTAGAGGCAGAAACCCTCACCACATTTAAAAAGTACCTGGATGTGCACCTGGAGTGCCGTAACCTACAGGGCTACGGACCCAGAGCTGGAAAGTGGGATTAGGCCGGGTAGCTCTTGGTCGGCCGGCGCGGACACGATGGGCCGAAATGGCCTCCTTCCGTGCGGTAAATTTCCGTGATTCTATAGAGAGGGATTCCACACCTTGAGGAAAGATTCCCGGCTTTGAGCACAGTAACCGTGACGACTCATGTTCCTCCCCCCTCTCCCCCTGCCCCCCCCCCCCGCCGCTCCCTTGCGGCCTGGGATGAGATCAGAGTTGGACGCCAATCCATCGTCCGAGGAACCTCCACTTCGCTTCCCACCGCCCGCAGAGACCAAGGTAAATATTGACGGCGCTCACAGTTACTGGGAGAGAGAAGGGGGGGTGAAATATGCGGCAATATAACTCCCGCCAGGCAAGGGATGTGTGGGAAAACGCAGACCTTTCAGAGGAGAGAGGGACTCGTAAAGATGAAATGATAGGTGCGGAGGGCCCCCAGCTTGGGTCGATGCCGCTGACGTATTATGTGTGTATATACTCGTCCGTGCAAACACCACATGGCACTCCTCCCAGATCGCAAACTTTCATTGCTAAGGCGAAATTGATTGCCCAATATTGAGTCTCTGCACTGAAGCAAGGCCCTCGGATCTGCAGAAGTGGTCCCTGGTCACCAGGTCAAGTGTGAATAATCTCCCAGCGGGTTGGGCCATAACTTTAGAAACTCATTTCAGCGTTGACAGTGTGCAAACTCGCTGTTGTATATACAACGCCTTGTTCTCTTCAATCTGACGCGCTTCATTCCTGATCACTCTTTAATCTCGACACTTTTCATTAGAGGCCTCATAAAGCGAGAGAGAGAGACGGGGACAGGGCGGGAGGAGGGGGGAATTCTACTTACAAGCAGGACAAAGCTGACAGACAGCAAATCCATCACTCCCTCTGTTTCCAACCGCGACCTGAATGGAAAGCTCTGGGCCCTTTCTTCAGTCACCACCGGGGGGAGAAGGAAAGGCGATAACTCATTTTTAACTCGGTCATCACGTCCCCATGGTCTGATCAAACAGTCAGTGTGAAGGCCGGGGTGTGGGGCCTTGATAACGGCCCAGTCCTCAGGGAGAGGAGGATTCGGGGGGGGAGGTGATGGGGCAGTACTGAGGGAGCGTCATACTGCGCCATCGGAGGGGCAGTACTGAGGGAGTATCGCACTGTCAGAGGGGCAGTACTGAGGGAACGTCGTACTGTCGGAGGGGCAGTACTGAGGGAGCGCCGCACTGTCGGAGGGGCAGTACTGAGGGAGTATCGCACTGTCGGAGGGGCAGCACTGAGGGAGCGCGTTGTACTGCGCCATCGGAGGGGCAGTACTGAGGGAGTATCGCACTGTCGGAGGGGCAGTACTGAGGGAACGTCGTACTGTCGGAGGGGCAGTACTGAGGGAGCGCCGCACTGTCGGAGGGGCAGTACTGAGGGAGCGTCGTACTGTCGGAGGGGCAGTACTGAGGGAGCGCCGCACTGTCGGAGGGGCAGTACTGAGGGAACGCCGCACTGTCGGAGGGGCAGTACTGAGGGAGCGCCGCACTGTCGGAGGGGCAGTACTGAGGGAACGCCGCACTGTCGGAGAGGCAGTTCTGAGGGAGCGCCGCACTGTCGGAGGGGCAGTGCTGAGGGAGCACCGCACTGTAAGAGGGGCAGTACTGAGGGAGCGCCGCACTGTCGGAGGGGCAGTACTGAGGGAACGCGGCACTGTCGGAGGGGCAGTACTGAGGGAGCGCCGCACTGTTGGAGGGGCAGTACTGAGGGAGCGCCGCACTGTCGGAGAGGCAGTACTGAGGGAACGCCGCACTGTCGGAGGGGCAGTACTGAGGGAGCGCCGCACTGTTGGAGGGGCAGTACTGAGGGAACGCCGCACTGTCGGAGGGGCAGTACTGAGGGAGCGCCGCACTGTCGGAGCGGCGGTACTGAGGGAGCGCCGCACTGTCGGAGGGGCAGTACTGAGGGAGCGCCGCACTGTTGGAGGGGCAGTACTGAGGGAACGCCGCACTGTCGGAGGGGCAGTACTGAGGGAGCGCCGCACTGTCGGAGCGGCGGTACTGAGGGAGCGCCGCACTGTCACACAAACCAATTTCTTTTTCTTTCAAGTGGCAGGCAAATGAGCCAGCTATCTTCTGCACAGCAAGCTCCCACAAACAGCAATGCCCAGCAGGAGGTGCACACCCTGGTTTTGTGTTTTTTACTGAAGTTGGTTACGGGATAAGTACCGGGTTAAACTCCCCCCGCTCTTCTTCCAATAGTGGCCCTGGGATCTTTTACACCCACCGGAGAGGGCAGACGGGGCCTCGGTTTAACATCTCAGCCGAAAGACGACAACTCCGACAGTGTGGCACTCCCTCAGTACTGCCCCTCCGACAGTGTGGCGTTCCCTCAGTACCGCCCCTCCGACAGTCCGGCGCTCCCTCAGTACTGCCCCTCCGACAGTGCGGCGTTCCCTCAGTACCGCCCCTCCGACAGTGCGATGCTCCCTCAGTACCGCCCCTCCGACAGTGCGGTGCTCCCTCAGTACCGCCCCTCCGACAGTGCGGCGCTCCCTCAGCACAGAAATGGCGGCTGGGCTGCTATTCCACCACAGAGGCTAGCACAGTGGGGTGATTTCGAGTGGAACTGTGCCCGGTTTTGGTCTGCTTTCTGCGAGCCGCGTTATGGAACTTGGGGGCGGAGTTGCGCCAACTCTCCTCAGGCCCTGGGTGGTGTTGAGGCCTGGGGTCTGCTCGGCAATTCAACCGTCGGTGAAGCGGGGTGGACTTTACACAGGAAGATCCCAGTCGCTCTGCTAAGGTCGGTCAACCTGCCCCCCACCCACCCCGACCGACCCCGCCCTTGCACCTCCCCACTAACCCTGCTCCCTGCATCCGCCCCCGCCCCCCCCTGACCCACCCCACCGTGGCCTCCCCCCCCCCCCCGACCATGCACCCGCACCCCTGACCCCTGACCCCGCCCTGCCGCCTGCCCCCCTGACCACACCTTGCCCCCAGCCACCTCGCCTCCCCGCCCGCCCACCCTCCCCTGACCCTGACCCCGCCCCCGCCCCACCTGACCCTGCCCCTGCCCCGCCCTCTGACCACGCCTTGCCCCCCCCCACTCCCCCTGACCCCTGACCCTGCCCTGCCCCCTGACCCCACCACCTGACACCCTGACTGCCCCTCTCCCCGGAGCCTCCCGCCCCCTCTCCCCACTTTGCCCTGCCGTACTGTAAAGAACTGAGTTAGATTATTAGTGTGGAACATTAAGGCTGTAATTACCAGCAGTTTAGGGATGTCACCTGCCAAATCAGGTGGTATTTTTCACTATCGATCTCACATTTTCATTCATTCCAATTACTTGCACTCCAAGTCATTTTATTAATCTGCCAACAGTCTCCGAACACACGAGATTACAAGAATAAATCCCTTCCTGTCACTGCAAGCAGCAAACTGCATTTATATAGCACCAGAAACGTAATAAAACGTCCCAGGACCCTTCACAGGCAGCGATTATCAGACAAATATTTGACCCGAGCCACATAAGGAGATATTAGGGACAGGTGACCAACAGCTTGGTCACAGAGGCAGGTTTTAAGGAGCGTCTTAAAGGAGGGGAGAGAGGCGGAGAGGTTTAGGGAGGGAGTTCCAGAGCTTGGGGCCCAGGCAACAGAAGGCACGGCCACCGATGGGGGAGCGATTATAATCAGGGGATGCTCAGGGCAGGGCAGAATTAGAGGAGCGCAGCTATCTCGGGGGGGTTGTGGGGCTGGAGGAGATTGCAGAGATAGGGAGGGGGCGAGGGCCATGGAGGGATTTGAACACGAGGATGAGAATTTTAAAATCGAGGCGTTACCGGACCGGGAGCCAATGTAGGTCAGCGAGCACAGGGGACAAATAGAGAGGCAGTGGAGGGGTTCAAAGAGGTGCTGGTGAGCTGCTTGTACCCGAGTGAGAGTCGGTGTGTGTGGGACCCGTACCCCAGTGAGAGTCAGTGTGTGTGGGACCCGTACCTCAGTGAGAGTCAGTGTGTGTGGGACCCGTACCCCAGTGAGAGTCAGTGTGTGTGTGGGACTGTACCCCAGTTAGAATCAGCGTGTGTGGGACTGTACCCCAGTGAGAGTCAGTGTGTGTGGGACTGTACCCCAGTGAGAGTCAGTGTATATGGTACCCGTACCCCAGTGAGAGTCAGTGTGTGTGGGACCCGTACCCCAGTGAAAGTCGAAGTGTGTGGGACCCGTACCCCAGTGAGAGTCAGTGTGTGTGGGACCCGTACCCCAGTGAGAGTCAGTGTGTGTGGGACCCGTACCCCAGTGAGAGTCAGTGTGTGTGGGACCCGTACCCCAGTGAGAGTCAGTGTGTGTGGGACCCGTACCCCAGTGAGAGTCAGTGTGTGTGGGACCCATACCCCAGTGAGAGTCGAAGTGTGTGGGACCCGTACCCCAGTGAGAGTCAGTGCGTGTGGGACCCGTACCCAAGTGAGAGTCAGTGTATGTGGGACTGTACCCCAGTGAGAGTCAGTGTGTGTGGGACCCGTACCCCAGTGAGAGTCAGTGTGTGTGGGACCCGTACCCCAGTGAGAGTCAGTGCATGTGGGACCCGTACCCAAGTGAGAGTCAGTGTGTGTGGGACTGTACCCCAGTGAGAGTCAGTGTGTGTGGGACCCGTACCCCAGTGAGAGTCAGTGTGTGTGGGACCCGTACCCCGGTGAGAGTCAGTGCGTGTGGGACCCGTACCCAAGTGAGAGTCAGTGTGTGTGGGACTGTACCCCAATGAGAGTCAGTGTGTGTGGGACCTGTACCCCAGTGAGATTAAGTGTGTGTGGGACCCGTACCCCAGTGAGAGTCGGTGTATGTGGGACCTGTACCCCAGTGAGATTAAGTGTGTGTGGGACCAGTACCCCAGTGAGAGTCGGTGTATGTGGGACTGTACCCCAGTGAGATTAAGTGTGTGTGGGACCCGTACCCCAGTGAGAGTCGGTGTGTGTGGGACCCGTACCCCAGTGAGAGTTGGTGTGTGTGGGACTGTAACCCAGTGAGAGTCAGTGTGTGTGGGACTGTACCCCAGTGAGAGTCAGTGTGTGTGTGGGATCCATACCCCAGTGAGAGTCAGTGTGTGTGGGACCCGTACCCCAGTGAGAGTCAGTGTGTGTGGGACCCGTACCCCAGTGAGAGTCAGTGTGTGTGGGATCCATACCCCAGGGAGAGTCAGTGTGTGTGGGACCCGTACCCCAGTGAGAGTCAGTGTGTGTGGGATCCATACCCCAGTGAGAGTCAGTGTGTGTGGGACCCATACCCCAGTGAGAGTCGGTGTGTGTGGGACCCGTACCCCAGTGAGAGTCAGTGTGTGTGGAACCGGTACCCCAGTGAGTGTCGGTGTGTGTGACTGTACCCCAGTGAGAGTCAGTGTGTGTGGGACCTGTACCCCAGTGAGAGTCAGTGTGTGTGGGATCCGTACCCCAGTGAGAGTCAGTGTGTGTGGGACCCGTACCCCAGTGAGAGTCAGTTTGTGTGTGACCCGTACCCCAGTGAGAGTCAGTGTGTGTGGGATCCATACCCCAGTGAGAGTCAGTGTGTGTGGGACCCGTACCCCAGTGAGAGTCACTGTGTGTGGGACCCATACCCCAGTCAGTGTGTGTGTGTGTGTGGGACCCATACCCCAGTGAGAGTCGGTGTGTGTGGGACCCGTACCCCAGTGAGAGTCAGTGTGTGTGGAACCGGTACCCCAGTGAGTGTCGGTGTGTGTGACTGTCCCCCAGTGAGAGTCAGTGTGTGTGGTACCCGTACCCCAGTGAGAGTCAGTGTGTGTGGGACTGTACCCCAGTGAGAGTCAGTGTGTGTGGGACCCGTACCCCAGTGAGAGTCACTGTGTGTGGGACCCATACCCCAGTCAGTGTGTGTGTGTGTGTGGGACCCATACCCCAGTGAGAGTCAGTGTGTGTGGGACCCGTACCCCAGTGAGAGTCAGTGTGTGTGTGACCCGTACCCCAGTGAGAGTCACTGCCTTCAGGAATGGAGAGAAGATCTGGATTGAAAGGAAAATAAGAGAAATGGGACAGGTGAATGAGCATGGTGGATGGAATGCATGTTGTCAAACCGGTATTACCATGGGCGCAGTGCAGTGGTGAATTATTCGTGTACTATTGCTTAAACTGGCTCAACCATCAGTGTACTGCCTGGATTCTGACTGAACCACAGACACTGGTCGGTGTGGTCAGGAGTGGGAGATTTTGTGGTTCATTGATGAATTTCCACAGACATTATGTAGAATGAGCCCAGATTTCTGTGTCTGCCTGAGGACTGAAGACTGTCTGAACATTGGCTGAGAGGGAGGTCACGGAGGAGAACTGGGGAGTCAGGAAGGAGATGGGCCGATCGGCAGAGCAGGGACACTGGAGGGATGCACCATCGGACACAGACCCACCCCTCCGCATTCACTCCCACTGTACACAATCCCAATGGACCCAAACCCCTTCCCATTCACTCCCACTGTAAACAATCCCAACTGACCCAAACCCCTTCCCATTCACTCCCACTGTAAACAATCCCAACTAACCCAAACCCCTTCCCATTCACTCCCACTGTAAACAATCCCAACTGACCCAAACCCCTTCCCATTCACTCCCACTGTACATAATCCCAATGACCCAAACCCCTTCCCATTCACTCCCACTGTACATAATCCCAATGACCCAAACCCCTTCCCATTCACTCCCACTGTACACAATCCCAATGGACCCAAACCCCTTCCCATTCACTCCCACTGTACACAATCCCAACTGACCCAAACCCCTTCCCATTCACTCCCACTGTACATAATCCCAATGACCCAAACCCCTTCCCATTCACTCCCACTGTACATAATCCCAATGACCCAAACCCCTTCCCATTCACTCCCACTGTACACAATTCCAATGGACCCAAACCCCTTCCCATTCACTCCCACTGTACACAATCCCAATGGACAAACACCTTCCCATTCTCTCCCACTGTACACAATCCCAATGGACCCAAACCTCTTCCCATTCACTCCCACTGTACACAATCCCAATGGACAAACACCTTCCCATTCACTCCCACTGTACACAATCCCAATGGACCCAAACCTCTTCCCATTCACTCCCACTGTAAACAATCCCAATGGACCCAAACCCCTTCCCATTCACTCCCATTGTACACAATCCCTATGGACCCAAACACTTTCCCATTCATTCCCATTGTACACAATCCCAACTGACCCAACCCCCTTCCCATTCACTCCCACTGTACACAATCCCAATGACCCAAACCCCTTCCCATTCACTCCCACTGTACACAATCACAATGGACCTAAACCCCTTCCCATTCACTCCCAATGTACACAATCCCAACTGACCCAAACCCCTTCCCATTCACTCCCACTGTGCACAATCCCAATGGACCCAAACCCCTTCTCATTCACTCCCACTGTACACAATCCCAATGGACCCAAACCCCTTCCCATTCGCTCCCACTGTACATAATCCCAATGGACCCAAACCCCTTCTCATTCACTCCCACTGTACACAATCCCTATGGACCCAAACACTTTCCCATTCATTCCCATTGTACACAATCCCAATGACCCAAACCCCTTCCCATTCACTCCCACTGTACATAATCCCAATGGACCCAAACCCCTTCCCATTCATTCTCCCTGTACACAATCCCAACTGACCCAAACCCCTTCCCATTCATTCCCACTGGACACAAGCCCAATGCCTTCTTCCTGTTGCAATTGCTGGTTGACCTGTGTGGCACCCTGTGACGGTCTGGTTGTGTGACGCTGACCATGAGGCCTCCTGGTGTTGTGTGTGTTCAAGGTCCTGCTGCCCACGAGCTGAGGGAGCGTTGCTGTTGGCCTGGGCCCGAGCCGGAATCACAGTGTGAGCCATGAGCAGGATGTGGCAATCATTCTCCGAGGCTGCCCTTTATCGGGGCGGGGGGGAGTTGGCGCATGGGGGCTGCTTGATAAGGAACGGACTCCTTTCCAAGCACTCCTCCCTGCCAAGCCGTACACTGAGCACATTTGGCCGTGGTCTCGCTGGGGGGGGGGGGGTGGGGGGCGGGGGGGGGGGCGACAGGGTTCATTGGGAGGTCTGCGTTCCTCGTGCGGTGAACAGAAACACTGATGAGAAATGTAGTGAGGAAACATGGGCTTGGCTGTGGAATGTAATGAGATAACAGGGCAGCCCGGCCAATACTTACAGAGCAGGAATTTCTCTACTCAGATCCCCCATTTCAGCACAAACCAGGGATACGGAGCCAATACGTTCCTGGCCCATGTGGAACCATACCTCACCGGGGCGGGAGGTGTATTTCCCCAAGCTCTGGAACTCCCCCCTTAAACCTCTCTGCCTCTCTCCTCCTTTAAAACGCTTTTGGTCGCCTGTCCTAATATATCTCCTTGTGTGGCTCTATGTCAAATTGTGTTTGATTCGAGGCGCTATATAAATACAATGGCGAGATTGAAGAGCTGGGCCAGTGTTGGGTCGGAGGGGAGATTGGCTCAGGCAGTGGGAGATTGCAAGTGTCAGGGGCACCGGCAGTGTCTGGTTTCAGAGTGTCAGTCGTAGGTCAGTGGGCAACTCTTTCTCTCTCTCGTCTCAGGGTCAGATGTTCGAGGGTTCGAGCCCCACTCCAGGGACTTGAGCCCATACATCCTGGCCGACACTCCTGGTGCAGTGGTGAGGGAGTGCCGCACTGTCGGAGGGGCAGTACTGAGGGAGCGCCGCACTGTCGGAGTGGCAGTACTGAGGGAGCGCCACACTGTCCGAAGGGCAGTACTGAGGGAGTGCCGCACTGTCAGAAGGGCAGTACTGAAGGAGCGCCGCACTGTGGGAGGGGCAGTACTGAGGGAGCGCCGCACTGTCGGAGTGGCAGTACTGAGCGAGCGCTGCATTGTGGGAGGGGCGGTACTGAGGGAGCGCCGCACTGTCGGAGGGGCAGTACTGAGGGAGTGCCGCACTGTCGGAGGGGCAGTACTGAGGGAGTGCCGCACTGTCAGAGGGGCAGTACTGAGGGAGTGCCGCACTGTCAGAAGGGCAGTACTGAAGGAGCGCCGCACTGTGGGAGGGGCAGTACTGAAGGAGCGCCGCACTGTCGGAGGGGCAGTACTGAGGGAGTGCCGCACTGTCGGAAGGACAGTACTGAGAGAGCACTGCACTGTCGGAGGGGCAGTACTGAGGGAGTGTCACACTATTGGAGGGGCAGTACTGAGGCAGCACTGCACTATCGGAGGGGCAGTACTGAGGCAGCACCACACTGTCGGAGGGGCAGTACTGAAGGAGCGCCGCACTGTCGGAGGGGCAGTACTGAAGGAGCGCCGCACTGTCGGAGGGGCAGTACTGAAGGAGCGCCGCACTGTCGGAGGGGCAGTACTGAGGGAGTGCCGCACTGTCCGAAGGGCAGTACTGAGGGAGTGCCGCACTGTCAGAAGGGCAGTACTGAAGGAGCGCCGCACTGTGGGAGGGGCAGTACTGAAGGAGCGCCGCACTGTCGGAGGGGCAGTACTGAGGGAGTGCCGCACTGTCGGAAGGACAGTACTGAGAGAGCACTGCACTGTCGGAGGGGCAGTACTGAGGGAGTGTCACACTATTGGAGGGGCAGTACTGAGGGAGCACTGCATTGTCGGAGGGGCAGTACTGAGGGAGCGCTGCACTGTCGGAGGGGCAGTACTGAGGGAACGCCGCACTGTCGGAGGGGCAGTACTGAGGGAGTGTCACACTATTGGAGGGGCAGTACTGAGGCAGCACTGCACTATCGGAGGGGCAGTACTGAGGCAGCACCACACTGTCGGAGGGGCAGTACTGAGGGAGCGCTGCACTGTTGGAGGGGCAGTACTGAGGGAGTGCCGCACTGTCGGAGGGGCAGTACTGAGGGAGCGCCGCACTGTCGGAGGGGCAGTACTGAGGGAGCACTGCATTGTCGGAGGGGCAGTACTGAGGGAGCGCTGCACTGTCGGAGGGGCAGTACTGAGGGAACGCCGCACTGTCGGAGGGGCAGTACTAAGGGAGCGCCGCACTGTGGGAGGGGCAGTACTGAAGGAGCGCCGCACTGTCGGAGGGGCAGTACTGAGGGAGTGCCGCACTGTCGGAAGGACAGTACTGAGGGAGCACTGCACTGTCGGAGGGGCAGTACTGAGGGAGTGCCGCACTGTCGGAAGGACAGTACTGAGGGAGCACTGCACTGTCGGAGGGGCAGTACTGAGGGAGTGTCACACTATTGGAGGGGCAGTACTGAGGCAGCACTGCACTATCGGAGGGGCAGTACTGAGGCAGCACCACACTGTCGGAGGGGCAGTACTGAGGGAGCGCTGCACTGTTGGAGGGGCAGTACTGAGGGAGTGCCGCACTGTCGGAGGGGCAGTACTGAGGGAGCGCCGCACTGTCGGAGGGGCAGTACTGAGGGAGCACTGCATTGTCGGAGGGGCAGTACTGAGGGAGCGCTGCACTGTCGGAGGGGCAGTACTGAGGGAACGCCGCACTGTCGGAGGGGCAGTACTAAGGGAGCGCCGCACTGTCGGAGCGGCAGTACTGAGGGACTGCCGCACTGTCAGAGGGGCAGTACTGAGGGAGTGCAGCACTGTCGGAGATGCCATCTTTCGGATGAGACGTTAAACCGAGGCCCCGTCTGCTCCCTCAGGTGGATGTAAACGATCCCACGGCCACTATTTGGAAGAAGAGCGGGGGGAGTTCTCCCCGGTGTCCTGGGGCCAATATTTAACCCTCAACTAACAATCAACCAGATGATCTGGTCATTATCACATTGCTGTGTGTGGGAGCTTGCTGTGCGCAAATTGGCTGCCGCGTTTCCCACAATACAACAGTGACCACACTCCAAAAGTACTTCATTGGCTGTGAGGCGCTTTGGGACGTCCGGTGGTTGTGAAAGGCGCTATAGAAATGCACGCCTTTTTTTTCTTTGTATGGGGAAGGGGGAGTGTGATGGGGGAGAGGGGGCGGGGGAGGAACTGGTCCCAGTGAGTTGAGGATAGTGGGAAAAGTTTTGAAAGAAATCTACCCATGTTCTGCGAGTGGGGTGAGGTGAAGCTTTGCTGCCCCCTAGTGCTGAGTGTGTGCGTGTGGCTCGACTCAACTCTTACCGAAATAGGATGACATTTAAATTGCTTCCTGCGTCTGCCACTCGGTTTGGCAGCGATCACTCTGGTGTAGACAGAATGACACAGGCAGCTGTCACACTGAAACTAATCTTTCCGTGACTCCCCCTCCTCCCCACCACCTCCGCCTTTCACAAAAATATAACATTGGCAGCGCTCGAAGTTACAGATTTAATCCTGCATCGATTAAAAATAGAAAGTTTGACAACAGCCACAAGCAGCATTTAAACAGCGGCCTAGTCACCAAATGAAAACAGCTCAGGAGCGTAAAAGAAGTTGATACCGGGCCACATAAGGAGATATCAGGACAGGCTTCCAAAACTCAATGATGAAGGTTTTAAGGAGCGTCTTAAAGGAGGAGAGAGAGGCGGAGAGGTTTCGGGAGGGAATTACCTCCGTAACATCGCCCGTCTCCGCCCCCTGCCTCAGCTCATCCGCTGCTGAAGCCCTCACCCATGCCTTTGCTACCTCCAGACTTGACAATTCCAACGCACTCCTGGCCGGCCTCCCACATTCTACCCGACGCAAACTGGAAGTGATCCAAAACTTGGCTACCCCATGTCCTAACTCGCACCCAGTCCCACTCACCCATCACCCCCTGTGCTCGCTGCCCCGTGTCCTAACTCGCACCGAGTCCCGTTCACCCATCACCCCCTGTGCTCACTGCCCCGTGTCCTAACTCGCACCGAGTCCCGCTCACCCATCACCCCCTGTGCTCGCTGACCCCGTGTCCTAACTCGCACCCAGTCCCGCTCACCCATCACCCCCTGTGCTCGCTGACCCCGTGTCCTAACTCGCACCCAGTCCCACTCACCCATCACCCCCTGTGCTCGCTGACCCCGTGTCCTAACTCGCACCCAGTCCCACTCACCCATCACCCACTGTGCTCGCTGCCCCGTGTCCTAACTTGCACCGAGTCCCGCTCACCCATCACCCCTTGTGCTCGCTGACCCCGTGTCCTAACTCGCACCGAGTCCCGCTCACCCATCACCCCCTGTGCTCGCTGACCTACATTGGCTCCCGGTTAAGCAACGCCTCGATTTCAAAATTCTCATCCTTGTTTACAAACCCCTCCATGGCCCTCGCCCCTCCCTATCTCTGTAATCTCCTCCAGCCCCACAACCCCGCCGAGATGTCTGCGCTCCTCTATAATCAGGGATACTTAGGAGGGCAGAATTAATCGCTCAACCATCGGTGGCCGTGCCTTCTGTTGCCTGGGCCCCAAGCTCTGGAACTCCCTCCCTAAACCTCTCCGCCTCTCTCTCCTCCTTCAAGACGCTCCTTAAAACCGACCTCTCTGACGGTCACCAGCGCTAATTGCGCAGCTAGGTGTCAAATTTATTTGTTTTGTCTTTTCCCACTCCTGTGAAGCGGCTTGGGATGTTTCACTACGTTAAAGGCGCTATATAACTACAGGTTGGTGTTGTTGAGTTCCAGAGCTTGGGGCCCAGGCAGCTGAAGGCACGGCCGCCGATGGTGGAGCGATGGAAATCGGGGGATGGGCGAGAGGGCAGAATTGGAGGAGCGCAGAGATCTCGGGGGGTTGTGGGAAACGTATATCCAAGGCTGGGGTGAATCGCTCCATAATTCAGGGAGTCACAAGGTCAGCATAGGGATCTTGTTAGGTCGGAGAAGGAGAAAGGTTAAAGTGACACAGGAACAGGAGTATACCCTTCAACCCCTGGAGTCTGCTCCGTCATTCAATCAAATCATGGCTGACCTGCACCTCAATTTAAGGAGGGATATACTTGCATTGGAGGCAGTTCAGAGAAGGTTCACTCGGTTGATTCCGGAGATGAGGGAGTTGTCTTATGAGGAAAGGATGAGCAGGTTGGGTCTGTACTCATCGGAGTTTAGAAGAATGAGAGGTGATCTTATTGAAACGTATAAGATTCCGAGGGGGCTTGACAAGGTAGATGCAGAGAGGATGTTTCCCCTCGTGGGGGAATCTAGAACTAGGGGGCATAGTCTCAGAATAAGGGGTCGCCCATTTAAGACGGAGATGAGGAGGGATTTCTTCTCTCAGAGGGTTGTAAATCTGTGGAATTCCCTGCCCCAGAGAGCTGTGGGGGCTGGGTCATTGAATATATTTAAGGTGGAGATAGACAGATTTTTGAGCGATAAGGGAGTCAAGGTTATGGGGAGTGGGCGGGGAAGTGGAGCTGAGTCCATGATCAGCCAATGATCTTATTGAATGGCGGAGCAGGCTCGAGGGGCCGAATGGCCGACTCCTGCTCCTATTTCTTATGTTCTTATCCAAGGTTAGTCCAGATTAGTTTATTTAATAATTGCTGCTCTTCTGATCATTGCAATTGTGTTATCTCTGGCCGAGACACAACTTTTAAAAACGTAAAAAAAATGTTTCCAAACTTTTTGAACTGGGCGGTGGTCGTGGGAGTTGGAGGGGGAGAGGTGGGGAGGGGGGAGGCTGGGACACAGGGGTAAGGGCGAGGGGGGGGCTGGGACATGGGGGGGGGAGAGAGAGAGGGGGATTGTGGGGGGGGGCTCCTGGGACATGGGGGCAGAGGGAGAGGATTGTGGGGGGGGGATGGGACATGGGAGGGGGAGAGAGGGGGGAATGTGGGGAGGGGCTCCTGGGGCATGGGGGGGAGAGAGTGGGGATTATGGGGGGGCTGGGACATTGGGGGGAGAGAGAGGGGGGATTGTGGGGGGTTCTGAGACATGGAGGGAGAGAGAGGGGGGATTGTGGGGGGGGGGTTCTGAGACATGGGGGGAGAGAGAGGGGGGATTGTGGGGGGGGTTCTGAGACATGGGGGGAGAGAGAGGGGGGATTGTGGGGGGGGTTCTGAGACATGGGGGGAGAGAGAGGAGGGATTGTGGGGGGGGTCCTGGGACATGGGAGAGATGGGGTGGAATGTGGTGCGGGGGCTCTTGGGGCATGGGGGGAGAGAGGGGGGATTGTGGAGGTGGGAGCTGGGACATGGGGGTGGTGATGTGGGGGAGGGGTGCTGGGACATGGGGGGGGGTGGGAGAGAGGTGGGGGGGTGCTGGGACATGGGGGGGGGAGAGAGCAGTGGGGGGTGGGGGCTGGGACATGGGGTGGGGGGGGCGAGGTGTGGAAGGGGGGGAGAGAGCAGTGTGGGGAGGGGGGGGTGAGGTGTGGGAGGGGGGCTGGGACATGGGGTGGGGGGGGCGAGGTGTGGAAGGGGGGGAGAGAGCAGTGTGGGGAGGGGGGGGGTGAGGTGTGGGAGGGGGGGCTGGGACATGGGGTGGGGGGGGGCGAGGTGTGGAAGGGGGGAGAGAGCAGTGTGGGGTGGGGGGGGGGTGAGGTGTGGGAGGGGGGCTGGGACATGGGGTGGGGGGGGGGTGAGGTGTGGGAGGGGGGCTGGGACATTTTCCACCACCACTTTCCGGGAGCCACATTGAACAGCCTTGGACATGGTCACGGAGTGAGACCGCTGCAATAACGCGGTCCGATTGATTGACAGGGAGACGGATTAAACACTGCCAGTAAATGGCAGAAAGATGAGGACGAGCCCATTGATTTGGGGCGAGGGCATCGATTAGCCATTAGATTTTTAAAAGGTTAATGGCTTTTTTCCATTCTGTCCCGCGTTGCTACAAACATGGATCAGAGTGGCTTGTGTAAAATCCCGGTGGTGGAGTGAAGCGATGAGGTTATGAAGGGGCCATTAGCAGCAATAACTGGGAGTAATGGAGCCGTCAATTCCTGTCAAGGCACTGCTTTACTTTAGGTTTTAAATCATTCTCAGCCATTTGCAAAGAGGGCCCCCTCTGTCTTCATTTCCCACTGTGTCACAGCCCCCTGGCATTTAAAGGAGCAAGGGCCTGCACTGGGAGAAGCCGGTGATTCTAACATCACGACCGCACCTTCAGCACGGGACTCTGAGGGGACGGCTGCTTGGCTGTGGGGGAAGCACAGTGAGGTGTCACAAGGCTGCTCCCTGGGGTGGGGCGGAGTGGTGGTGGTGGGGTGGGGGTGTGTGTGAGGGGATGGGTCAGGTGTCCTTGAGCCAATATTCACCCCTCAATCAACATTGCTAAAAAAAAAACAGTATCTGTTCATTGTCACATCGCCGTTTGTGGGATCTTGCTGTGCGCAGATGGACTGCTGCGCTTCTTACATTGCAACAGTGACTATACTTCGAGAGTACTTCGTTGGCTGTGAATCGTTGGAATTCTCTGCCCCAGAGGGTTGCGGATGCCGAGTCTCTGAATATATTCAAGGCTGAGGTCGATAAATTTTTGGAGTCGAAGGAATCAGTGGCGGGAAAGTGGAGTTTAGGTGGAAGATCAGCTGTAATCTCATCGAATGGCGGAGCGGGCTCGAGGGGCCGAATGGCCGACTCCTGCTCCTAATTCTGATGTTCTTCTGTTATGGGGAAAGGGTTGGGCTATTCGACCTGGTAAGGAGCTGCCCGACAGGCGATTTCACAGAAGGGATTGAAATCACGAGGGGTTTCGATGGAGTAAATAAGGAGAGACTGTTCCCCGGGGCAGGAGGGTCGGTAACCAGAGGGACACAGATTGACGATAATCGGTGATGGGAACCAAGAGGGGGAGATGGGGAGAATGTGTTTACGCAGCGAGTTGTTGTGATCGGGAACGCGCTGCCTGAAAGGGCGGTGGGAGCAGATTCAATAGTAACTTTCAAACCGGGAATTGGATCAATACTGGACGGGGAAACATTCACCGGGCTGTGGGGAGAGAGCAGGGGGAGTGGGACTGATGGGATCGCTCGCTCACAGAGCCGGCACAGGCTCGATGGGCCCAATGGCCTCCTCCTGGGCCGTGTCGTTCTGTGAAGTAAGGAGGATGGTCGGGAGTGGGGGTGGGATTGAGGAAATGCAGATTCTTTGAATGGGTTCCAGGGGAGGACAAGGGGCACGGGTTCAAACAGGTGTAAAACACTGAGTAGGCCACAGCTGGAGTACTGCGTGCAGTTCTGGTCACCACATTACAGGAAAGATGTGATTGCACTGGAGAGGGTACAGATGAAATTTATGAGGACATTGCCGGGACTGGAGAGTTTTAGCCATGAGGAAAGATTGGATAGGCTGGGGTTGTTTTCTTTGGAACAAAGGAGGCTGAGGGGAGACCTGATTGAGGTGTATAAAATGATGAGGGGCCTGGATAGAGTGGATAGGAAGGACCTGTTTCCCTTTAGCAGAGGGGTCAACAACCAAGGGCCATAGATTTAAAGTAATTGGGGGGAAGTTTTGAGGGGATCTGAGGGGAAATGTCTTCACCCAGAGGGTGGTGGGGGTCTGGGTCTGGAACTCACTGCCTGAAAGGGCGGTGGAGGCAGAAACCCTCACCACATTTGGATGCGCACCTGGAGTGCCGAAACCTACCGGGCTAGGGACCCGGAGCGGGAAAGTGGGATTAGGCCGGGTGGCTCTTTGTCGGCCGGGGCGGACACGATGGGCCGAAAAGGCGCGATCTCATTCCGTGCGGTAAATTTCCGTGATTCTCTGATCTACCATTTAACCTCGATGAGATCACCCCTAATCCTGTTCGCTCGAGGGGGTGCCGAGCTCGGTGTTGTCCGTACTCTGTGTGTGTGTGTCTGTGTGGCGTAGGAACCACCTTCTCCCGAAATGTAGTCAATGAGGCGAGAGGCGTGGGTTGAATACTCTGATCGTTTTATTGGCTCTGGTCTGTCTAGGTGAGGTTTCCGCGGAGGTCGGAGGTCGGGGGTGGGGTGGGGTTTTGCGGGGACGATGGACCTCTTCAATCGATGTGGTCGGGCGGCAGGTCCCAGTTGGGGTTCTCTCCCCGGGGCTTGGGACCCCCGGACTTCTTGGCCATGATGATCTGGTCGACACTGAGCACGGTGACTGCGGCGTTGGTGGCGAGCTCGAGGGCGGACCGCTTGACCAGCAGCGGGTCCCAGATCCCGGCCTGGGCGGCGTCCAGGATCCCGCCCGGCCCGGCCTCCAGGTCGAAGCCCATGTCGCGCCCGCCCATCTGGTGGGCGGCCCGGAGCTTGGCCACCGACTGGCGTTCAACGTCGCCGGCGCTCTGCACCAGTGCCTCGGCCACCGACTCCAGGGCTCCGGCAAACTCCCGGATGACGTACTGCTCGAGGCCGGGGCAGGACTGGGCCAGCTCGGACAGCTGGCGGGCCAGCTCCATCTCGGTGGCCCCCGCTCCCGGCAGCACCCGCCCGTCGCGGCTCAGCGTGCGGTAGGCGCTGACCCCGTCCCTCACCGCCTCCGCCACGTGGTCTTGCAGCCGCCGGCTCGAGCCGCGCAGCACCACGGTGCGCACCGGCGCGGCGTGGCGCTCGAACACCACCAGCTGGGTGCCGCCCACCTCCCGCAGCTCCACCCGCTCGCAGGGGCCCAGCTCGGCGGGCGTGGGCGGCGGGCGGAGCTGGGCGAGGGGTGAGACGCCCAGCGCCCGGCCCAGCCGCGCCAGGTCCTGCCGGGAGGGCAGGCGCACCACCATGAGTCCCCGCTCGTCGGCAAACTGCAGGGCCAGGTCGCCCACCTTGCCGCCTGCCACCACCACGTTGCCGCCGGCCTCGGCCAGGCCCCGCACCATGTCCTCGGTGGCCCTCTCCTCGCCCTGGGCCAGCGCCCGCAGCCCCTCGGCCCCGCGCACCAGCGCCGTCCCCTTGGCCTCGGTGCGCGGCAGCTCGAAGGCGCAGCTGTAGACCGCCACCCGGGCCCCGCGCACGGCCGTCACCCGCCCCTCCGCCTCCCGCTTGAAGGCCAGGCCCGCCAGCACGGCCGAGTCGCCCACCCCCGCCCCCAGCACCTTGCAGAGCCGCACCGCCTCCGGGTCGAAGCCCCCCTGCCCCTCCCCCTCCCCCGCCACCGCCACGCAGGCCTCCGCCACCAGCCGCGACAGCGGGCCCTCGTAGCCCGGCAGCTTGGCGCCCACCGCCGCCCTGACCGCCCGCGCCACCTCGCCCGGGTCCCGCCGGTCCGGCAGCCCCCCGCGGCACAGCCCCTCCAGCGCCCCCAGGGCCCGCCGGCAGGCCTGGCGGTAGCCCTCCGCCACCTGGGCCGGCGAGATCCCTGCCCGCAGCAGGCCGCCCGCCCGTTCCAGCAGCGCCCCGGCCAGCAGCAGCACCAGGCAGCGCCCGTCGCCCGCCTCCGCCTCCTGGGCCCCGACGGCGAGCACCAGCAGCCTGGCGGCCGGCTGCTCCACCTCCAGCTCCCGCAGCACTGTGCCGACGTCACCCGTCACCAGCACCTCCTGCAGACGGCTCACCACCAGCTTGTTGAGGCCGCCGGGCCCGAACGTGGCCCGCAGCGAGCGGGCCAGCTCCCCGCACGCCTCGATGTTGCGGAACACCACTTCCTCCGGCCCACTGAAGTAGCGGGCGCCGCTCGCCAGCATCTGCAGGTAGCCCGGGGCCGTGGGCACGTGGGCCGCCATTCTCTGTACAGGGGGGGGGGCGGGGAAGCAAAGACACAACACTCAGACCGCAGCCCAGCTCAGCCCTCACTCCCACACACAAAATCATCAGTCACAGGAGGAGGCCCATTCAGCCCCTCGAGCCTGTTACACAGGAACAGGAGGAGGCCCATTCAGCCCCTCGAGCCTGTTACACAGGAACAGGAGGAGGCCCATTCAGCCCCTCGAGCCTGTTACACAGGAACAGGAGGCGGCCCATTCAGTCCCTCGAGCCTGTTACACAGGAACAGGAGGAGGCCCATTCAGCCCCTCGAACCTGTTACACAGGAACAGGAGGAGGCCCATTCAGCCCCTCGAGCCTGTTACACAGGAACAGGAGGAGGCCCATTCAGCCCCTCGAGCCTGTTACACAGGAACAGGAGGAGGCCCATTCAGCCCCTCGAGCCTGTTACACAGGAACAGGAGGAGGCCATTCAGCCCCTCGAGCCTGTTACACAGGAACAGGAGGAGGCCCATTCAGCCCCTCGAGCCTGTTACACAGGAACAGGAGGAGACCCATTCAGCCCCTCGAGCCCGTTATACAGGAACACGAGGAGGCCCATTCAGCCCCTCGAGCCTGTTACACAGGAACAGGAGGAGGCCCATTCAGCCCCTCGAGCCTGTTACACAGGAACAGGAGGAGGCCCATTCAGCCCCTCGAGCCTGTTACACAGGAACAGGAGGAGGCCCATTCAGCCCCTCGAGCCTGTTACACAGGAACAGGAGGAGGCCCATTCAGCCCCTCGAGCCTGTTACACAGGAACAGGAGGAGACCCATTCAGCCCCTCGAGCCTGTTGCACAGGAACAGGAGGAGGCCCATTCAGTCCCTCGAGCCTGTTACACTGGAATAGGAGGCCCATTCAGCCCCTCGAGACTGCTCCGCCATTCAATATCATGGCTGATCTGATCATGGACTCAGCTCCACTTCCCTGCCCGCTCCCCATAACCCTTGACTCCCTTATCGCTCAAAAATCTGTCTATCTCCATCTTGAATATATTCAATGACCCAGCCTCCACAGCTCTCTGGGGCAGAGAATTCCACAGATCCACGACCCTCAGAGAGAAGAAATTCCTCCTCATCTCCGTTTTAAATGGGCGGCCCCTTATTCTGAGACTATGCCCCCTAGTTCTAGATTTCCCCACGAGGGGAAACATCCTCTCTGCATCCACCCTGTCGAGCCCCCTCAGAATCTTGCGCATTTCAATAAAATCACCTCTCAGTCTTCTAAACTCCAATGAGTACAGGCCCAACCTGCTCAACCTTTCCTCATAAGACAACCCCTTCATCTCAGGAATCAATCTCGTGAACCTTCTCTGAACTGCCTCCAATGCAAGTATATCCTTCCTTAACTAAGGAGAACAAAACTGTACGCAGTACTCCAGGTGTGGCCTCACCAATACCCTGTACAGTTGTAGCAGGACTTCTCTGCTTTTATACTCTATCCCCCTTGCAATAAAGGTCAACATTCCATTGGCCTTTCTGATCCCTTGCTGTATCTGCATACTAACTTTTTGTGTTTTGTGCACAAGGACCCCTAGGTCCCTCTGTACTGCGGCACTTTGTAATCTCTCCGCATTTAAATATTAATTTGCTTTTTTATTTTTCCTTCCAAAGTATATAACCTCACATTTTCCCACATTATACTCCATCTGCCAAATTTTTGCCCACTCACTGAGCCTGTCTATATCCTTTTGCAGATTTTTTGTGTCCTCCTCACGACTTGCTTTCCCACCCATCTTTGTATCATCAGCAAACTTGGCTACATTACACTCAGTCTCTTCATCCAAGTCGTTAATATAGATTGTAAATAGTTGAGGACCCAGCACTGATCCCTTTGGCACCCCACTAGTTACAGTTTGCCAACCGGAAAATGACCCATTTATCCCGACTTTCTGTTTTCTGTTAGTTAGCCAATCCTCTATCCATGCTAATATATTACCCCCAACCCCATGAGCTCTTATCTTGTGCAGTAACCTAACCGAATGCCTTCTGGAAATCCAAATACACGACATCTACTGGTTCCCCCTTATCCACCCTGTTCATTACATCCTCAAAGAACTTCAGCAAATTTGTCAAATATGATTTCCTTTTCACAAAACCATGCTGACTCTGCTTGACTGCATTCTGATTTTCCAAATGTCCTGTTACTACTCCCTTAATAAAGGACTCCAGCATTTTCCCAATGACAGATGTTAGGCAAACTGGTCTATAGTTTCCTGCTTTCTGTCTCCCTCCTTGCTTAAATAGTCTCTCTCTCTCTCTCTCTCTCTCTTTCTCTTCCTTTCTCTCACTCTTTCTCCCTCTCTTTTTTTCTCCCTGTAACTTCCAGGGCTGGCACAGCACGGGGTTAGATACAGAGTAAAGCTCCCTCTACACTGCCCCATCAAACACTCCCAGGGCAGGTACAGGGGGTTAGATACAGAGTAAAGCTCCCTCTACACTGTCCCATCAAACACTCCCAGGGCAGGTACAGGGGGTTAGATACAGAGTAAAGCTCCCTCTACACTGTCCCATCACACACTCCCAAGGCAGGTACAGGGGGTTAGATACAGAGTAAAGCTCCCTCTACACTGTCCCATCACACACTCCCAGGGCAGGTACAGGGGGTTAGATACAGAGTAAAGCTCCCTCTACACTGTCCCATCAAACTCTCCCAGGGCAGGTACAGCATGGGGTTAGATACAGAGTAAAGCTCCCTCTACACTGTCCCATCACACACTCCCAGGGCAGGTACAGGGGGTTAGATACAGAGTAAAGCTCCCTCTACACTGTCCCATCAAACACTCCCAGGGCAGGTACAGCATGGGGTTAGATACAGAGTAAAGCTCCCTCTACACTGTCCCATCAAACACTCCCAGGGCAGGTACAGGGGGTTAGATACAGAGTAAAGTTCCCTCTACACTGTCCCATCAAACACTCCCAGGGCAGGTACAGGGGGTTAGATACAGAGTAAAGCTCCCTCTACACTGTCCCATCACACACTCCCAGGGCAGGTACAGGGGGTTAGATACAGAGTAAAGCTCCCTCTACACTGTCCCATCACACACTCCCAGGGCAGGTACAGGGGGTTAGATACAGAGTAAAGCTCCCTCTACACTGTCCCATCAAACTCTCCCAGGGCAGGTACAGCATGGGGTTAGATACAGAGTAAAGCTCCCTCTACACTGTCCCATCACACACTCCCAGGGCAGGTACAGGGGGTTAGATACAGAGTAAAGCTCCCTCTACACTGTCCCATCAAACACTCCCAGGGCAGGTACAGCATGGGGTTAGATACAGAGTAAAGCTCCCTCGACACTGTCCCATCACACACTCCCAGGGCAGGTACAGCATGGGGTTAGATACAGAGTAAAGCTCCCTCTACACTGTCCCATCAAACACTCCCAGGGCAGGTACAGGGGGTTAGATACAGAGTAAAGCTCCCTCTACACTGTCCCCATCAAACACTCCCAGGGCAGGTATAGCACGGGGTTAGATACAGAGTAAAGCTCCCTCTACACTGTCCCATTAAACACTCCCAGGGCAGGTACAGGGGGTCAGATACAGAGTAAAGCTCCCTCTACACTGTCCCATCAAACACTCCCAGGGCAGGTACAGGGGGTTAGATACAGATAAAGCTCCCTCTACACTGTCCCATCAAACACTCCCAGGGCAGGTACAGGGGGTTAGATACAGATAAAGCTCCCTCTACACTGTCCCATCAAACACTCCCAGGGCAGGTACAGCGCAGGTTAGATACAGAGTAAAGCTCCCTCTACAATGTCCCATCAAACACTCCCAGGGCAGGTACAGCATGGGGTTAGATACAGAGTAGAACTCTGGCTCACTAGATGTACTGAAACCACCCCATTCTGCAATATTTCCCGCTGTCTTGAGGATCACAGGGTTTTGGAGGAGTCAGAGGTGACCATCTCCATCCCTCTGGCAGGGTGCAAAGGTCACAAATCTCTGCTGCCCTTCAAGCTGTGTCTGCCCACTGTTAATCATTGCCCAATGATGTGTGGGAGGTACCTGTGGTGAAATAGTCCCCAGCACTGACATTCAGGATTTAAAAACACAAGGACATAAGAATTAGGAGCAGGAGTCGGCCATTCGGCCCCTCGAGCCTGCTCCGCCATTCAATAAGATCATGGCTGATCTTCTACCTCAACTCCACTTCCCTGCCCGATCTCTCGATTTCCCCGAGAGTCCAAAATTCTATCGATCTCAGCCTTAAATATACTCACAGATTGAGCCTCCACAGCTCTCTGGGGCAGAGAATTCCAAAGATTCACCACCCTCTGAGTGAAGAAATTCCTCCTCATCTCAGTCTTAAATGGCCGACCCCTTATCCTGAGACTGTGACCCCTGGTTCTAGACTCCCAGCCCGGGGGGGAAACATCCTCCCTGCATCTGCCCTGTCGATCCCTGTAAGAATGTTGGACGTTTCAATGAGATCACCTCCCGTTCTTCTCAACTCCAGGGAGCATGGGCCCAATCTACTCAACCTCTCCTAGGACAGCCCTCTCATCGCAGGAATTGATCTGGTGCACCTTCGCTGCACCGTCCCCAGAGAATAAAGTTCACGGTCCCCCTGCCCTTCCCGAGCATGACGCGCACGATGGTTACCTTGAATCGGGAAGACTTTGTTGGGTATCGACACACACCACGACCAGTAACTGTTTTTGTTCGGCCGCTGATCCTCCCGGGTGATAACTACCTCTGAACTTGATAGAAATCCATGGAGCATCCCAGCATCAGGGTTTCTGTTGGGCTGCCTGGTCCTTGTTTGGTTTCGAATGTACACCCGCATTGTGACGTCATGGCGCTGATTGTCTTCAGCGCTCTGGTTCCGATGGATTGGACAATGGCTGATAGAACCTCGATACAATGACACGGGTCTTTGGAGACTGGTCGCTCATGACAGCACGGCTGACAGAGGCCTTCGAAACGCTGTGGGGGCTTCATAAGAAATAGGAGCAGGAGTCGGCCATTCGTGGCTCATCATTGTTCGATAGGTTAGAGAAGATGTTTCCATTTGTGGAGGAGCCCAGAACTCGGGGCCATCAATATAAGACAGTCACTGATAAACCCAATGGGGAATTCAGGAGAAACTTCTTTCCCTATATAATGTAAAACTGCCAGCAAGCTCATGGTCTACAGGGCAGTAGTGATGCCCGCCCTCCTGTACAGAAACATAGAAATTTACAGCGCAGAAGGAGGCCATTTAGAAACATAGAAACATAGAAAATAGGTGCAGGAGTAGGCCATTCAGCCCTTCGAGCCTGCACCACCATTCAATGAGATCATGGCTGATCATTCACCTCAGTACCCCTTTCCTGCTTTCTCTCCATACCTCTTGATCCCCTTAACCGTAAGTGCCATATCTAACTCCCTCTTGAATATATCCAATGAACTGGCATCAACAACTCTCTGCGGCAGGGAATTCCGCAGGTCAACAACTCTCTGAGTGAAGAAGTTTCTCCTTATCTCAGTCCTAAATGGCTTACCCCTTATTCTTAGACTGTGTACCCTCGTTCTGGAACTCCCCAGCAACGGGAACATTCTTCCTGCCTCTAACCTGTCCAAGCCTGTCAGAATTTTATATGTTTCTATGAGATCCCCTCTCATTCTTTTAAACTCCAGTGAATACAGGCCCAGTTGATCCAGTCTCTCCTCACATGTCAGTCCTGCCATCCCAGGAATCAGTCTGGTGAACCTTCGCTGCACTCCCTCAATAGCAAGAATGTCCTTCCTCAGATTAGGAGACCAAAACTGAACACAATATTCCAGGTGTGGCCTCACCAAGGCCCTGTACAACTGTAGTAAGACCTCCCTGCTCCTGTACTCAAATCCCCTCGCTATGAAGGCCAACATGCCATTTACCTTCTTCACCGCCTGTTGTACCTACATGCCAAACTTCAATGACTGATGTACCATGACACCCAGGTCTCGTTGCACCTCCCCTTTTCCTAATCTATCATCATTCAGATAATATTCTGTCTTCCTGTTTTTGCCACCAAAGTGGATAACCTGACATTTATCTACATTATACTGCATCTGCCATGCATTTGCCCACTCACCTAACCTGTCCAAGTCACCCTGCAGCCTCTTAGCATCCTCCTCACAGCTCACACTACCACCAAGCTTAGTGTCATCTGCAAACTTGGAGATATTACATTCAATTCCTTCATCTAAATCATTGATGTATTTCGGCCCATCATGTCCACGGCCCTTGGTCAGCAGCCCTAAAGGTTACATATAAACCCATGAACAATGACGGAAAGGCAAAGAGCACCAAGCCCAACCAGTCCGCCTCACACAACTGCGACACCCCTTATACTGAAACATTCTACACTCCACCCCAACTGGAGCCAGGTGATCTCCTGGGAGAGGCAAAAACCAGATAAAAACCCAGGCCAATTTAGGGAGAAAAAAATCTGGGAAAATTCCTCTCCGACCCATCCAGGCGATCGAAACTAGTCCAGGAGATCACCCTGGCCATATTCAATTCCCTGCACTACTTACCATTATG